>NW_026317990.1:0-486 GCF_001194135.2 Octopus bimaculoides
CTTCTTGCCGTGAGGTAGGTTCATTTGGGACTCTCTACAGGAAGAGGTCCGGCTTTGATTTAAAAACCTCTACATCTACTTAGTGCAGGTTTCTCAGGCTCTTTGGGAGAATATTAAAAAGCTGTGGGCCCCTGAAACCCAAACTGTTGCAGTAACTGGTATTGAAGCGCGATGGCATTGCTGGGATCTTTAGCACTATGCAGTGTCGTCCCGTTCTGGCATTGGTGTAGCTTTCAATGCCAAAATTTGGCACAATTCCTTCCAGGATTTTCCAGATGTATATTACTGCATACCTCTCCCGCCTTCTCTCCAGGGAGTAGAATCTTAGCTGTTTCAGCCTTTCCCAGTAGCTGAACAGTTGCAAAGAGACAATTTTCTTTGTGAACCTTCTCTGGATTGCTTCAAGGTCTGCTGTTAATTTCACACTGGTGGGTGACCACAGCTGTGAGCAGTAATCCAGGCGGCTGAGGATGAATGTCCTCCACA
>NW_026317990.1:496-668 GCF_001194135.2 Octopus bimaculoides
CCAGGCGGCTGAGGATGAATGTCCTCCACAGGATCATCATGGTTTCCTTATCTCTGGTTCTGAATGTTCTCAGGATCCATCCAGCCAGTCACCTGCACTTTATCGCCATCCTGGTAATGTGTACTTGGAAAGAGGTATCATCACTCATGCCGATACCCAGGTCTCTCACTGA
>NW_026317991.1:0-835 GCF_001194135.2 Octopus bimaculoides
ATAATAATAATAATAATAAGGCAGAATGCTAAACTGAAAACATACTTTAATACAGATGTGTGTAAGAAGGGTTTAAAAGGGTTTCAAACAGGAAATGTGGGTAAGGGGAGACAATTCTGTCTGGAATCTGGAATTGCTCAAACACCTCCCGAAAACAACCAACGAGGAGGCATTCTTGGTTTCTTTTGACGTGATCAACCTATATACAAACATCCCACATGAACATGGTATTGAGGCAATTGAATTCTGGCTGGAGAAACAGCCAGAAGTATTTCCTAATCGCATTAACAAAACTTTCATTACAGAATCACTCAAATTCATTCTGGCCAACAATTACTTCCTGTTTGCAAATACATACTACCGTCAAAAATGTGTTATCGCGATAGGTATCAAAGCTGCACCAGTCCTTGCGAACCTCATAATGGCTTTTTTTAAAATTTTTATTATCACTTCATGAGATTTCTCACCAGAAATTTGGACACCTTTTCCACATCTACTTAATGGAAAACTGGAAAAAATACTAAGATGATTGTTTCATCATATGGAAGGAATCATATGAAAAACTTCTGGAATTCAAAACCATACTTAACAACATACATCCCAGCATTCAATTCACTATGGAATTCAGCAAACATCATCTCCCTTTTCTTGATCCCTTAATTATAAAAACACTCACCAACCAAATCACAACCGACATCTACCACAAACCTACAGACTCACAACAATTCCTCCTCTTCAGCTCATGTCACCCAAAACACACCAAGCTAAATATCCCCTTCAATTTATCTAAAAGAATTTGCACCATTGTCTCTGACCCAACCACTCGAGAAATACG
>NW_026317992.1:0-304 GCF_001194135.2 Octopus bimaculoides
ATATATATATATATATGTTTTTATAATAGCAATATATTTCTCTGTTTATCTACTACACTTACACACACAAATACACACATGTACATATACATACACAGACACAGAGAGACACTATACTTTAAAAAAATCTAAATATATATATATATACATATACATGAGGTATATTGATTTACATATTTTATGTATATACATATATGTATATATTATGTGGATGCACATACGCACACACACATATATATATATACAATAAGTGTGTGAGTGTTTATACATATGTATATATATATACATATATATATATATATAT
>NW_026317993.1:0-486 GCF_001194135.2 Octopus bimaculoides
TATATATATATTCACACATACATATATAGATTTATACATGCATGCATACCTAGCTATGGGCACGCATATTAGTTTGCCTGGTTGAGTCTGTGTTTAAGTTCGCGCGATAAAGTACGTATATTAATATGGCCATTGCTGCGTTCGTGTGAGCACATACATGAATATCTTTGTGCGTGTTAATGTGTGAGAATGTAAGTAGAAAGTAATATTTCGGAGAGAGAGAGAGAGACAGACAGACAGACAGACAATGACAGAGACAGAGAGAAAGAGACGAGAAAAGCAAGTGCGAGAGGCTGAAACTACAAGTGTTGCTATGTACATATATTTTACAGGTAGTCACATCATTGTCACCTGGCGGATGGCGAATGAAGTTCACCTGTCTTACAATTTGAAAATATACTTGTGTGGGTGTACGGATTCAGTGCTTGTATCTATATTTGTGTATATCTGTATACATAGTTATACACGCGCATAAACATATATATA
>NW_026317994.1:0-613 GCF_001194135.2 Octopus bimaculoides
ATGATGATGATGATGATGATGATGATGTCGATGATGATGATGATGATGACAACGACGACGATGATGATGAGATAGGCTAAAATATTAAATCTGATGATTCTTGACCTAAACAGAATTTGATCCTGAAGACATCACTGTATAAATAAATGAATTTATATATATATATATATATATATAAAAACAAAAACAAAAAAAACAAAAAAACAAAACAAAATGCTCTTCCAAACCAATTCTTCATATTCGGTGCACTTATATCTACATCAATTATATCATCCTACACAAATATAACTTCGCTTAAATCAATTTTACCGAAATCCCATTATTCTCTTTAGAATGATTAAGCAACGAGAAGCTGTTAAAATTGGATCCAGCAATCCGCACATCGCATCAGTTGTGATCTATAAGCTACGTAATCTTGAGATATAAAGTAGCAGTAGACTGAGCAATATTTCTAAAATCAATCCGTCTATTTGGATTAGTTTCCAGTAATCCTATAATCCACTTTTATAGTCTCTTTTGTTCAATTGATTTGTGATTAAGTATGGCTGCAAAAGTTGGAGTTTATTCTGTCATGGCAGAGCGAGAAGAATCTCTTTTGGTGGATATCTTATTG
>NW_026317995.1:0-272 GCF_001194135.2 Octopus bimaculoides
CACACACACACACACACACACACACACATATATACATATATACATATATGTAAGGATATTATCAATAATAATAATTAATAATATTAGTGGCAATCCAAAGTATGAACCGTACAGGCAAGTTTAAAAGCATTATGGTGGTAGCGAGTATTAGTATTGCTAGAAATAGGAGTCACATGAACGAACTCGCAAACAAGTGTTACTATCACACAAATTATAATGTAAAAAAAGGGGTAAACTTCTGATCGCAACAACAAAGTGTTCAAACAGGGAAG
>NW_026317996.1:0-320 GCF_001194135.2 Octopus bimaculoides
ATATATATATATATATCAATTGGCTAATCATTTAATAAGTTCACTAATCCATTGGTTAATTAACCATTCGGTCAATCAATCAATAAGCTAGATTTGTCAAAGTCCTTCGTTGCTATTCGCGATCTCATAAAAGCAAAACTGGAATTGAGAGGGCTTGTAATTGATAAGATCACAAATGACGACGAAAAGACTTTGACAAACCTAGCTAACTGATTGACTGAACAATTAATCAATCAATCGATTAGTTAATTGTCTTGAATTAGTTACTCAATTAGTTAATTGGATTAAGTGGCTAACCAATTCGCTAATAATAATGGTTT
>NW_026317997.1:0-797 GCF_001194135.2 Octopus bimaculoides
AAGCCTAGTACATATTCTATCAGTCTCTTTTGCTGAACCACTAAGTTATGAGGACATAAACATATCAGCATCAGTTGTCAAGCGATGTTGGGGGGGGGACAAACACAAACACACACACACAAATATATACATATACATATGCGCACACACACACACACATATTGCACACCCCTCTCACTTTGTGTCTGTCTATCTGTCTCTTTCTATGTCTGTGTGTGTGTTTATGTGTGTGTTTGTGTGTGTAAGTCATCTAAGAGTCTCTAAGTCAGGAAAAATGCACTTGTATATCTGTCAATGGAGTGAGTATATTATCCGAAGTGTACAGTATTATGCATCCATTATAGCTAATCTTACCAATCGGTTTCACACTAGGAATTAATGGAGTATTAGGTAACAATCTGATTATATAACCCTACACTCATCAGAGGTAGCTGATATGGGATGAAATATGGTGACTGCTCTCTATTTATATATATATATTTATACATACATATATAAATATGCATACAACAGGCTTCACTTAATGTCCATCTACCAAATCCAGTCTCAAGGTTTTGGTCTACTCTGAGCTACAGTTGAAGACACTTGCCCAAGCTGCTACACAATGGGACTGAACCCAGAACTACACAACCATGCCTGTGTCTATGTACACAAATATCATACAATCATACAAAAATGCCCGAACATCATGAAAATGTCCTTTACTCAGGAAGAATATCCTGTTGATGCTAATAAAGGTAATCTCCATAATCTCTTTTTCTACTTAGCTCTTACTTTGCCTTCTATGCTTTCATATA
>NW_026317998.1:0-216 GCF_001194135.2 Octopus bimaculoides
TATATATATATATATATATACATATATACACACGCATACATGCATACATGCATACATGCATACATACATACATATAAGACTGCCAGTCATTGTGCATCACATAGTGCACATATGAGTGTACATATAAATTTGTGTCCACCTGTGAATAAATACAAACACACACGCATACATACACACACACATATACATATATACACACATATATATACATATATA
>NW_026317999.1:0-367 GCF_001194135.2 Octopus bimaculoides
ACACCAAACCGTCCCGCACTCCGTCTTGGGCACATACCAGTTTCCCCTGATCGGGTCTTCTAGGATTTCCCGCATCATCGCCACCGTCGCCTCTCCCACCTTGTCACCCCAACTCTCCCCCTCTGCTCGTCTCTTGGTGTAACTGTACGCAGTGCGCAGCCATCCAGCGATCGGGTAGTGTCCAATCAACTTCCCACAAACCGAGAACAACTCTCTCCTGCTGACGCTGAAACTCAGCTCTGGGATCTCTCGAGTAGATGTAATCGCCTTGCCTCAGTTTTCCTGTCGTCGACTGCGAGTCTGTCTTGTGGTATCCGATCCTTGAAGCTTGCCCCAACCCGAAGAACACTAGGAATAGCAGCTGCTT
>NW_026318000.1:0-506 GCF_001194135.2 Octopus bimaculoides
TGGTTCCGGGTTCAGTCCTACTGCGTCGCACCTTGGGCAAGTGTCTTCTATTATAGCTTCGGGCCGACCAAAGCCCTGTGAGTGGATCTGGTTGACGGAAACTGAATGAAGCCTGTCGTATATATATAATATGTATGTATGTATTTGTGTGTGTTTGTTCCCCCACCATCGCTTGACAACCGATGTTGGTATGTTTACATCCCCGTAACTTAGCGGTTCGGCAAAAGAAACCGATAGAATAAATACTAGGCTTACAAAGAATAAGTCCTGGGGTCGATTTATTCCACTAAAGGCTGTGTTCCAGCATGGTCGCAGTCAAATGACTGAAACAAGTAAAAGAATAAATGAATATATCTATCTATCTATCTATCTATCTATCTATCTATCTATCTATCTATCTATCTATCTATCACCTAGTTGGCTGATGCCTTTTGCACGAATTCCTAAGACGATAAATTTCTCATCTATAATAAATATATATTTAAAAAAAAAGAAAAAGAGGATTG
>NW_026318001.1:0-286 GCF_001194135.2 Octopus bimaculoides
TTTAGACTGAGCTTTCATTCTATACTCCTAATAATATTGGTCTGTGGGGCAAAAATTGAATCAAGTGCAGAATGCAAACATGTCAAATGATGAACTAATAATTGTAATGTGATTATGTGAAGCTGATGGAATAAACACCAACGCTTGGAAAAAAAGTCAATTTGTTTGACTAAACCATACAAGGCAGAGCCACAGGCTGGCTGCAATCCTATGGCTTAAATAAGTAAAAGAAGGTAAAAAAGAAAAAAAATCTGTGATGCCAAATTAAGGAATCCAGGAAAAAAAA
>NW_026318002.1:0-277 GCF_001194135.2 Octopus bimaculoides
ATATATGCATGCATGTACACTTATACACAGACACGTATGTATTCTTGCTTGCACATATACTGGTGTCTACATATCCATCCTACATGGCATGCACAACAACATCCGCATAGGTCCACATTCGCATAGAGATCTGCTTCGGTTTTCAGCGAAGGAAGAAAATACACGAAAGACAATAACGTACAAGAAAAACGACCACAACAAAGCCAACAACAGACAAAAACAACAACAAAAACAACAAAAACTACTACTACTACTACTACTACTACTACTACTACTA
>NW_026318003.1:0-275 GCF_001194135.2 Octopus bimaculoides
CAAAAACGAGGAAAAAGCGAGGCAGATAAGACAGGGATAGAGAACGAGAGAAAGCAAACAGACCTCAGACATGAATCTATGCTGCCACACTACATTTCTCATGTTCAGCCATAAGATGGTCGCTTTGCAACCACGTGGTTTCGAGTTCAGACTCACTGCGAGGCATATAGGGCAAGCGTCTTCTGTTACAGCCCTGGACCGACCAAGATACTGTGAGTAAATTCGGTAGATGGAAATTATGTGAAAGCCCGTCGTACATGTATATATATATATAT
>NW_026318004.1:0-421 GCF_001194135.2 Octopus bimaculoides
GTGTATGAGGGAGAGGTTGAAGTGACAGAAGGAGAGGAAGGCGTTGTGAGTTGCAATGGAAAGGGAAAAGAACTGAGAGAAGAGGAAGATATGAAAGCAAAGGAGAGAGATGAGAAAAAGGAGTGAGATATGGAAAGAAGAGAAAGATATGAAAGCGAGGGAGGGAGATGAGAAAAAGAGTAAGATATGGAAGACAGAGAGGGAGAGAGATAGGTGTAAAGAGATAAAGGGAGAGAGAGAGGAAGCGGTACTTATGAAAAAGAGTAGGAGCGGGTAACGAAGATGTGTAGGAGAACGAAAAATGAAAAATGAAAATTTGCAATTCTAAATGGGATTTGTAATTCAAAGAGTTGTCGAGATAAAGTGAAGAGTCTATTTTTAAAGAGAATCAGAGCTAAGTGGTCATTGTAATAAAAGTTAA
>NW_026318005.1:0-338 GCF_001194135.2 Octopus bimaculoides
ATGGTCATGATTTAGGAGGAGAGTCTGCCAAAGGTCCAGGATACCTTCACTTTGGAGGTTTGGAGGACTTCCGTAGGGCCTTTAAGAAGTGGTTGGTGAGCTATGCCAAGTGTGTTGAAGTCAGAGGATTCTATTTCAGCAGAGGTTAGAATTTTGTATTTCTTTGAAATTTATGTTGGTCACTTGGTCCCATATACCAGTGCTGCCTGATGGGCCCTATGCTGGTGGCACGTAAAAAGCACCATTCGAGCGTGGTTGTTGCCGGTGCTTCCTGAGTAGCTCCCATGCCAATAGCGTGTAAAACCCTCCATTCATTCGTGGTTGTTGCCAGTGCTGCC
>NW_026318006.1:0-147 GCF_001194135.2 Octopus bimaculoides
CTTCTGTAATTGTCATTTAAGTTGATATTTTTTATCCATTGTATATGTCTTTGGTTTTGAGGAAAGTTCAGCTCAGTCAGAGGGAAAATTTCGATTGTTTTAGTTGGATTATTTTGTTGTCGAAGTAGTCTTGAATTGTCCTTATGG
>NW_026318006.1:259-471 GCF_001194135.2 Octopus bimaculoides
TGGCAGAGTACTCGTTTTTAAAATGAGATTCATAATTGAAGAACCTCTACCAATAAAATCCTATTCAAAGCATATACTAATTTGAGCCATGAACACCCTATAAAAACAAGGCAAACTTCAAACATCAGTCAGAAGCAAGACAGCTGCAATGCAAGCCATATCTTCCTATTTTTGAAAATCAGTGTAAGTTGTGAAACTGATTAAAGCTTCAA
>NW_026318007.1:0-235 GCF_001194135.2 Octopus bimaculoides
ATCGGTAATATGAATACAGTGTACCAGTTGTGCTAGACCATAGATTCGAAAATGGAAGTATCGCTCACTTGCTAGGTTGACTAAATTCATTATAGGCCAGTCTGCAAAAACAAATGAGATATAGAACTCGTTATGAGCAGTGTCAAAAATAATTTTAGTTGTATTACAACAAACAACAGTAGCAGCAGCTAAAATTATTCTAATAACATTCTAAACGTACAAGGTGGAGTAGAAA
>NW_026318008.1:0-315 GCF_001194135.2 Octopus bimaculoides
TATATATACGTACACAATGTATGTGTCTGTAAAGGTTACCAAGAGAAACAGAGATAGGCAGAAAATAAGGATGATAACCCATTGATAGTGCAATGTATATTGATAGAGAGATCACCTGAAAAATTAAGGAATTTTGGAAATATATTAGAGATTCCCGTCTGCTTTGTAAATTACTCTTCCTTCATTAATTTTCATATATTCCCGGGTATTTGATGAATATGTATGTAAAGCCTCTGTAAATATGTGTGTATATGTGTGTCTCTGCTTGTGTGTTCGCGCGCGTGTGCGTGGTGCGTGTGTATGTGTGTGAGTGTG
>NW_026318009.1:0-615 GCF_001194135.2 Octopus bimaculoides
AAAGCGGACGTTAAACGACGACGACGAGAAGTATTGATGTGTTAGGTTATACAGTAGATGTGTTTTGGTATCAACAAAAAATTATTTTAGAGGTAATAATCTAGCTTAGCATTATGTGAGAAACATATGTAATGGTAGTAGGAGGGTGCACATAAATGAAACAAAATTTATACATAATATAGGAGAAAAATAATTTAATAGGGAGAAGAGTTTGTGTATATATACATATACGTGTGTAGAGGCACATTTGCACATTAGTTGTTGTACAATTAAAGTATACATATCAAAGAAAACACAGTACAAATATACACATACCAGAGCAAAGAGAGAAGAGGTACACACATATAAATATAAATACACATACATTATAAGTACTATATATATGTATGTGAAACATACATATATATGCAGATACACGCGTTCATATTAATATACATGTTAGTACTTACATATTTATAAGAAAACAAACACAAATCAATAGATATAATATAGATAACATATAAGATCCATACCTGGATATGCACACATGGGTGTAGATATGTAGGACACCAAGAAGTACTATATGTGCATACATGTGTGCATATATCAGCAGAAAAATATATGTAATTATAAGGT
>NW_026318010.1:0-516 GCF_001194135.2 Octopus bimaculoides
TATATATATATACATATATATATATATCTGGTTGTCCATTCATTCGTCTTCCTAGTTAGCTAACTATTTACCTACATGCCTACCGATGTGTTGTTTCCACGTATGTCTTCACTGTCCAGTTTTTGTTCCCAACTTCGACCCGTTAAAAATCCCAAATTTTATTTTGGTACTTATGGGAGCAACTATCTTCGAAGACTCATATTGTCGTTCACTGCTCGAAATGAGGAGTAGATAGACAGCCGGCAACTGACGAAAGGTCGTTCTTTATGTTACTTGTCCTGTTTCCTCTTGTTGTTTGCGTATCGAACTCATTTGTTTTCGTATTTCATGTTGTTTACTGTTGGTGATATAATATACATAAATATATATTATTTACATCATATGGGAGAATTCACGAAAAAACAACAAATCGATGTATTAGTATAACGCTCGGGAATAAAGTCTTTAACGTTTCGAGCCTACGCTCTTCAACAGAATGGAACATATATATATATATTATATTATATATATATTATA
>NW_026318011.1:0-326 GCF_001194135.2 Octopus bimaculoides
CAACCCATGCTAGCATGGAAAGCAGACGTTAAACGACAATGATGATGATAATGATGACAACGCTGGACCACACATCACAAAAATGACATTGGTGAAATTACAGGAATTGGAGTTGGAAGCTCTCCATCATCCACCATACTCACCTGGTATTTCCCCCACTGACTACCACTTATTCCAGAATTTGGATAACTTTTTGATAAGAAAAAAAATGTAATTCTGACGATGCTGTAAAACAAGCCTCCCAAGATTTTATTGACTCTAGATTGCCAGGCTAAACTACTGCTGAAATGGTAAAAGTGTATTGACAATATGGGTGCATACTTTGA
>NW_026318012.1:0-642 GCF_001194135.2 Octopus bimaculoides
ATATATATATATATATATATTCAAATATCAGAAGCAGCTCGAGAGATATAAAATTATCGAACACAACATAAAAAAGCTATGTGTTTTACTAGTTCAAAAGTAGGCTGCGCTTTTTGGCATGAGAGAATATATTGTCATCAATGCTAAAACACCTGGAAGTCAATCATAGACAAACGAGTCAACTCGCACAAGGTCCCATTCAGGGGCGATGGACACCGATGTTTCGTCATTATTATGACTTTTCAACAACGCGTACCTGAACGAAGCCCAACTATATGGGACATTCCAGCAAATGGTTCTCACACCATTTTGCTTATAGTCAAAGACGACGATTTAGCTTGCATTGTTCGGGTACGCGGTGTTGGAAAGTTACAATAATGACGTAACGTTGATGTCCATCGCTCTACTGTTTTAACGTATTTATAAGAATATATCTTCTTACGCCTAAAAGCGCAGCCTACCCAAGAACTAGCAAAACACATACCTTGTGTACGTGTGTTCGATTTTGTTTATGCATGTGTGTGTATATAGATATATTATATATACATATATATATGTATATATATATATGTATATACATATATGTACATATACATATTATACATATACTATATATATATATATGTATATATATATATATAT
>NW_026318013.1:0-502 GCF_001194135.2 Octopus bimaculoides
GTGTAAGTAGCTTGTTCTTTTGAGGCTCCCTCTTCTTTCTCTCCCTCCCTATGTCTCTTTCTGTCTGTCTCTCTCTCTCTCTTTCTATAATTATATATATTTCTGTGTGTGTATATGTATGTGCATGCGCGTGTGTGTGCTATGTGTGTGTGTGTATGCACATGATGTCTGAGTAAGACGCATTCCATCAAGCTGCTCTCTACTAACGTAATGATAGCTTTATATCTTTACACACACACACACACATAAACACATACATGCATATATGCATATATGCATGCATATATAAACACATACAGGCACACATGGAGGGAAACAGACTGAAGATGTATAAATAGATAAATGGATAAAAAGATAGATAGATTGATAGACTGTCTATATTGTAAACACAATATCTAGGTACGTATACATAAGTTAAGTGAATCTGTGTGCATGTATGCACACACAGAGATGCACATACATACATACATATATATACATACATATATATATATATATATAT
>NW_026318014.1:0-645 GCF_001194135.2 Octopus bimaculoides
ATATATATATATATATATAAATAATATAATGTATATTTGTACATATATATATATACATGCATGTATAAGCATACGTATAGTCAAAAATGTACACACATATACGCACAAATGTGTTTGTCACACAGTGCCAAGTTTGGTCGCGAATGTGAAATACATTGTATTGTAAGAATCAATGGTATGGTTCCTAAGTTTCTAAATTTCTTAAATTTCTTTTATTGAATCGCATACACTCACAGACACAAACACACACACACACACACACACACACACACACACACACACACACACACACACACACACACACACACACACACATACTCAACCATATGCAGACACAAACACAAATATGCACAAATATACATACACACATACACACAATCTCACAGATATACCCACAAACACAAACACATGTATGCAAACACATGCAACACACATGTACTCTACACACACACATCCCCATGAACACACATGCAAGAAACTACCCCTCGTCAGTTATTTTGATGGGTGTTCTTTCTTTTTCATTAATTTTTTTTTAACTTTGCTTTTCCAAATTTCATTTTTTGTAACAATCTCACTTTCGTTCAAGATTTTTTAATGATTATTGTTGTTGTTGTTGTTGTTAATTTATGCTGTTGTTGCTTTGTT
>NW_026318015.1:0-1188 GCF_001194135.2 Octopus bimaculoides
TACCCTGTGATATATCAATATACTTATGTTAGCGCTAATCAATGTAAAAATGAAGTACAGGATGTTTTGTTGAGAAATAATAATAATAACAATATACATGCTAATAAGGAGAAGGACAGATATAAGGCAAAGCAGCTAGTGGTACAAAGTAGCCCAAGTAGTAATTACTGGGAAGGAAAATATTAATCAACTATAGAAGGGGAAAAGGCAAGTTATGGTGGATGTAGAAGTAGATATTATTCAGAGGACATTTAGTTAAAAAGAAAAAGGGGGTAATAATAAAATAATAATAATAATAATAATAATAATAATGCTTAAAACCTGACCTAGTAGGAATGATGGAGCTAACGGTAATAAAAGAAGGTATGTTTCTTGAAGTGCTGACAGCGGTACACCATCTGAGTTATTTGGTTAACTAGGCGATTCTTGGAGAACAAGATATAAAAAAGCTCCAAGTTACAAAGAGGGCAGAAATCCCTACCCTTGTCATAGGGAACCGAGGTGGCCAGTATGGACCATTCCAAAGAGAATTGCTTATTGCAATCCTTCAGTTCTCAAATAAATTTATTTAGGCCAGTAGTGCTAGCTTTATTTCTATCCCTAAACGACGAATAATGATTCGAGATTCTCTTGGATACCTGTGTCGATGAGCTACCTAGGTAATATGAGACATCAGCGTTAGATGTTACCTTGCATTGGTACACTACATTTTTGGTCCTTGCATTCTCACTTAAAAACCTAATTCTATTAGGATTTAATTCCGAGATGCTAAACAAGGTAGATAACCACTCAAAACAAAATAAGCGGGAGCGCAGAAAAGGGAGACCAGAAAGCTTAAACGTACATACCCATAATCCACCGAATACCAACAGGACTCACAAAGAGAGAAGTCCACATATTCCTTCTGCTCCCCAAAAAAGGCTGTATGCAGAGGCTGTGCGAACTGCAGCAGCTGAACAGCAAGCTTTTTTAAGCATGGCCCAGAAAATGGTACATCAACTAACATGGATACAGAGGGTACAGAGTCAACACCACATAAACCACTTTCCAAGACCACCACAGAAGATGGATCAGGGATGGCCACCACTAACACCAGAAACCCCTGCACAGATATCACACCCATATTCCTACTGAATATCCGGGGCCTATTACGAACAGGCGGCAAAGACAAGTTTCTATACTTGAAAG
>NW_026318015.1:1417-2158 GCF_001194135.2 Octopus bimaculoides
TCTATCTGTGATACTTTAATAGTACACATAAAACAGATTGATGTAGTTGTATGCTCAACATACCGTCCACCAAATACCGCAAAGCAGGAGGGTATATTTGAGGACAGCCTCAGACACATAGAAGAGGTCTTGACAAATCTGGACCAACACATCAATATACTTTTCCTAGGCGACTTTAACCTCCCAAATGTTAAATGGCCTGAAGGTCACATCCTCTCTGGGATGTCACTGCATAAACAAAGTCTGGGAAAATCTTTGTTAGAACTCTCCAACATGTTGTTCATGGAACAAGTGATACTCCAACCAACCAGGGGAAGCAATATTTTAGATTTCTGCTTCACAAACAATGTGAGCCTAATCCATAATGTGAAAGTAACACCTACATCTCTCTCAGATCATAACATTATAGAATTAACTATGTATGGTCCTAGACAACCCACTGACACCCACCCCATCAGGTGGACTCAAGCCATCTCCAACCTGAATTTCCACAGGGCGGACTGGAAGTTAATTTGCAGAGAGATTCGAAATCAAAACTGGCATGACAGCCTTTCTATACAAGACAATGACCTCAAACTAAGTCATTTTATGTCAACCATACAAGACATATGCGCCTAATATGTGCCAAAAAGAAAGACCAGCAAGCATGCCAATAGACTTCCTAGAGACAGGAAAATCCTTATGAGACACGGAACAAAGGTTTCAAACCAGTTAAATAGAGAACTGGAGGATAGGAAAAGG
>NW_026318016.1:0-361 GCF_001194135.2 Octopus bimaculoides
ATTGAGTGTTCAATATAAAGGATCAAATATATAAATATAAATATATGTATGTATGTATGTGTGTGTGTTTCCGTTTCCGTAACATAGCAGTACGGCAAAATAGTCCGACAAAATAAGTACTAGGCTTGAAAATTAGTATTCTTTGTGTGGAAGTGCAGGTTTGGTTGCGTAGTAAGAAGCTTGCGTCCCAGTCGTATGGTTCCTAGTTCAGTCCCGCCGTATGGCTCCTTAGGCATGTGGCGTCACCGATAGCCTGGAGCCGACCAAAGGCTTGCGAGTGGTTTTGGTAGATGGAAACTGAAAAGAAACCTACCATAGTTACACATACTCACACACACACACACACACACACACACACACA
>NW_026318017.1:0-237 GCF_001194135.2 Octopus bimaculoides
ATTCTACAAATATATCATATACAATGTGGCATATCCTCCATCACCTGACTGCTATAGATCACAATGATTCCGGCCTCTTCCAACGACAGATCAATGATTTAATCATAGTATTGCGGCCCTGATTGCCTTGCCTTTGTAAAGATATAATATATCTAGAATTACATGACGCAATGTATTCTTTCTTGTAAATGATATGGTGTGATTTGAAGATGTTCATTTAATTTCTATATGATCCGA
>NW_026318018.1:0-207 GCF_001194135.2 Octopus bimaculoides
GCAGTTACGTGGTAGCAGGGCGTGCTAGAAATAGCAGCCAAATCTTTAGAAGTGAGAATGCACTCGAAAAAAACCAATGGAAAAACATTATTTCACACCGAAGTTATGAACGGGTCTTTTACGAAATATTTATGCCAAAAACATTTTTTGTAATGGTATTCACTTGAAAATAATTTAAAGAAACATTAAAATATTGTCTGTTTAAAG
>NW_026318019.1:0-602 GCF_001194135.2 Octopus bimaculoides
TTCATTCCCTTTCAAAATTATCCCTAATTGTGGTTTGGAGTTTGACTGCTTCCTCTAGCGGGTTAGATGTCCTGTTATAGACATCTCTCTTATGTGTTTAAATGTACACTGTATGTATTTATATGAATAATATATAGTCTATTGACTGGTATTTTCTTCTCGCTAGGCCACTGGTAGCAAAAAGAATTTCTAAATTTTTTTGCTAACCTGAGATTTATTAATAATGATAAAATGATTTTTTTGCTAATTTCTGAAAGAAAATCAGCATTGTTTGCATTTGCTGCCGATAAGAAAACCACACATGCGCGGTAGATATGAAAAATTATAACATATGAGCACGCGGCATGTTTCTATGTATTGCCTCGTGTTTATGTGTTAAGCCTGGCTCTCTTGCTGATGATAACTGGCCTAGTAAATTATTTTATTTTGCTGAAAACAGCTTGAAGGAAATAGATGGTAAATGTTTTTACTTTTCATTCCCTTTCGAAATTATCCCTAATTGTGGTTTGGTGTTTGACTGCTCCTTCTAGCGGTTTAGATGTCCTATTATGGACATCTCTCATATGTGTTTAAATGTACACTGTGTACATACATATATATAT
>NW_026318020.1:0-268 GCF_001194135.2 Octopus bimaculoides
TGTGTGTAAGTGTATGTATACGTACATTTGTATGTATGTGTATATGTATGTATATAACATATTTATATATATATATATTTATATGCACCACCATATGCACATGTTACATCTATGTAGAGCCAGTGTGCGTGGATGTTAGGTATGTATGTATATATGTATATATACACGTATATATGTGCATGTATGTGTACATATTGATGTATACGCGTACATATATATCTATATATGTGTCCATATCTATCTATCTATCTATCTATCTATCTATCTA
>NW_026318021.1:0-259 GCF_001194135.2 Octopus bimaculoides
TTCCGATCTTCAGCCCAATAAATTTGAAAGTGTCAATATAACTCATGGGAATTTTGACCGTGCGACATCAAAACCACATGAGGAAGGCACTTACGAAATTTATCAGCTAGTGATTTCAAACACCTCACTCCAAAGAATCTATTCCATGTGCGCCACAAACAGTCCAGCATAATTTTATTACTAATTGACGATTCCCTGCCCTATATCTGTATATATCTATATATATAAAAATGAGAATGTGTGTCTGTCTGTCGGTCTG
>NW_026318022.1:0-618 GCF_001194135.2 Octopus bimaculoides
CCGAACGAACGTACGTACGTATGAAAGAACATGCGTACGTATGTACGAACGCACGACCAAACGATCGAAGGAACGAACGTACGTACGTACGAAAGAACGAACGATCGTACGTACATACGAACGAACGAACGGACGTACGTAGATAAGTACTATGAACGAACGAGCGATAGAACAAACGAACGTACGTACGTATGAATGAACAAATGAACGTACATACGAACGAACGAACTAACGAGAGAATGAACCAACGAAAGAACTAACGAACGAACGAATGTACGTACGTATGTACTAATGACCGAACGAACGAAAGAACGAACGTACGTACGAACAAACGACCGAGCAAATGAACTAACGAACAATGAACGAACTTACGTACGTACACACGTACGTAATTATGTACGTACGCACGATTGAACGAACGAACGAATGACAGAACGTACGTATATACGAACGAATGAATGAAAGAAGGATCGAACGATAAAACAAACGATTTAACGAACAAATGTAGGTACATACGTACGAACGAACGAAAGTACGATTTAACGAACGAAAGTACGTATGCACGTATGAACGAACGAACGAACGTACGTGCGTACGAAAGAAAGAACAAACGAACGA
>NW_026318023.1:0-265 GCF_001194135.2 Octopus bimaculoides
ACACATACACTAACATGCACAAATACTAACACATACACACTATCATACACTAACACAAACATACACACATATACACACACTAAAACATTACTGAGAAAAACAAACATACACACTAACATATATATATATACACCAACCCATGTACTAACACACATACGTAAACATTAACATACACAATCTAACACACATACTATAAAACCATGTACTAACACACACCCACTGTGAACCCATGCATTGACACACACACACACACACACACACACAC
>NW_026318024.1:0-267 GCF_001194135.2 Octopus bimaculoides
ACTAATATCTGCATACGCATATGCTCGCTGCATATGCATATCTCTAGGTACGTATGTGCATAGATACTACAGATGCATAAATATGCCGCATACATACATCTGCATCTCTCTCTTTATATATATATCTACACCCCCCCTCTATCTACCTTTCTATCTATAAAATATACGCATATTCTACTGTATATCTGCATATATATGTACCCGAGCATATATGTATGTGTGTATATATATATACATACATACATACATACATACATACACACACAC
>NW_026318025.1:0-532 GCF_001194135.2 Octopus bimaculoides
ATAACAGAGCATATAAGCCCTCGACAGAAAAAAGAAGGCTTTCCCATCCGCGTGGGATGCGAATCCACATCCCTTTGTTAGCATGACTGTGTGTGTTACCTTCACACACGGATAGGAAAGCCTTCCTTTTTCTGTCGAGTTTTTATATGCTTCGTTATTAGACTATTTTCCTTAGTCATTGCACAGTGAACGCTATAAACTTTAAGCTTATATAAAAAAAATAGCATTATTATTATTATTTACATGATTGTAAAATACGGCGTCGTATAACAAAACCATTTGCACCGAAAGCATATATATATATATATATATATATATATATATATATAATTGGAAAACATGAACAGTTTCGTATATTGTTTACAAAATAATAGCTGATCGTTTGCGAAGGATCGAATGCACAGTGAACACTTAGGATTTTTGCTCTGGTAATTTCTGCTCTCTCCCATGTTCACACACGACCAGCTATATGTCACTATGAATCTCCCTCTGTTTACACCGTCGCTAGAAGGGGACTTAACTCATGCTCCGA
>NW_026318026.1:0-271 GCF_001194135.2 Octopus bimaculoides
TATATATATATATATATATATACATAGCTAGTGCAAACACATGCTGCAACTAAGATATTTTGGACCTAAAGGAGCTACAATTACAAAGTCAAGTACAGTGCAAGATTTGGAGACTGATATGTCCCAGAACACCTCGTTTTCCACGCATATCACCAAAATGGTGGCAACGTACAGGCAAATGGCCGGATGGATTCTGAGAACCTTCAGAACAAGGGATGAGCAAAGTATACTGGTTATGTGGAGGACATTTGTACTCAGCTGTCTAAACTAC
>NW_026318027.1:0-316 GCF_001194135.2 Octopus bimaculoides
ATAGATAGATAGATGGATAGATAAAAAAAATCAATAGAAGTAACTTAGAAGAGGAAGTGTAACAAAGACATATACAACCAGGGGTGTACTGAGAACGGATAATCATAAAAGAGGAAAGTTGTTACGAAGTTAGGTAATTCTGCAGGATCTCTTTTTACATAAAGGAGAAAAGAATAAGTTTTCGTTAAAATTAAAATTTATTCTCGATAAGAATAAAAGATGAAAGAGTAATGTGACAGAAAGACAATGAAGACTTCCCTTTTTTATGTAATGGAATACCTTTATATTATATATTTGTAAGAGCATTCTGCGTATA
>NW_026318028.1:0-708 GCF_001194135.2 Octopus bimaculoides
GAGAGACAGACAGACAGAGAGAAAAATAGAGACAGACAGAGAGAGACAGACAGACAGACACAGAAAGAGAGGAAGAGACAGAGAGACAGAGGAAAAGAGAGACAGAAGAAAAGAGAGACAGAGGAAAAGAGAGACAGAGAGACGTCAAGAACAGAGAAGCTAGAAATAATGTTTAGCAGTAAAAACTCTAGCTAAAGGAAAGCTATGGTTTTATTGCATTCTCAAAGCTTTGTGCCATTCTGTAAAAGGTCAAAGCAATCTTTTGTCACCAAATATAGAACTCTGGACATTGAAAAGCAAAGGAAAACTGAAAACAAACAACAACCAAAAATAAAACACCACTCCATTAAATATTGTTATTTTTCTTTCTTCTGAAGTTTCTTTGCTGTAAGTTCACAGTGGAATACAATTGTGAACTGTGATACAAGTTATCTATAACAGAAGGATACAACACATGCTCTGTGATACATATTAGCAATGTTAGACAGAAGACTGCATCGAAACTTTCTTCAGAAGAGGTGACAACCAAGAAAAATATGTCTTCTACTCCATGTAGTTGGGACAGTGAAACAAAAGTGAAACCAGTTGTTGTCCCAACACCCGAAAAATCTATCCACCCAGAAAAGATTGCTACAGCAACATCGTTCGTTTGTTGGCGTTCATCGCTTACGACGTCGAGGGTTCCAGTTGATCCGATCAACGGAACAG
>NW_026318029.1:0-126 GCF_001194135.2 Octopus bimaculoides
AGCTAAATGACATAATATATGTGGCAGCCACTGCAGCCACAAAAGAAGCAAGATACTCACTCAAACCCATCTGAAGAAGAGTTCTACCACCCAAACAGACCTTGTGGATAAATAACATCCAGAACA
>NW_026318029.1:331-438 GCF_001194135.2 Octopus bimaculoides
AGTTCAAATCCAACCCCAAAAAACTCTACCAAGAACTGGGTAAAAATAGACATTACTTTAGCACCAACAGCAGAAGAACTAGAGAAATTCTGGAAACAAATATGGTC
>NW_026318030.1:0-318 GCF_001194135.2 Octopus bimaculoides
ATGCTGGAACACTGCCTTTAGTCAAACAAATCGACCCCAGGACTTATTCTAATGGTCTCTTTTGCTGAACTGCTAAGTTTTGGGGACATAATCAAACCAACAGCGGTTGTCAAGCAATGGTGGTGGGGACAAGCACAGGCACACAAATACATACATACATACATACATACATACATATATATATATATATATATATATACTTCGGGCTTCTTCCAGTTTCCATCTACCAAATTAAATCAATGCTTTGGTCAGCCCAAGGCTATAGAAAACACTTGCCCAAGGTGCCACTCAGTGGGACTGAACCTGGAACCATGTGGT
>NW_026318031.1:0-299 GCF_001194135.2 Octopus bimaculoides
ATTTTCGATAACTGCAACATTTCTATTGATTACTATTACTTCGCAAAACTTAAAAGGACGGGTGCATTGAAAATACTTCCACCATATCGACAAAACCATATAACGTGAATAATATATGGCACGAAGATATCTTTATCTATATGTACTCCAGACAATTACTTGGTCTTTTCTCTCATAAATGCTTTTACGTTTAACGTTGCTCCAAGTTATTGAAGATAAAGGAACACGAAACAAAAGAAAATACGTTACTGAAGAAAGTAAAGAAAGTGTTAATACAGGACACATCGAAACACTGTCAT
>NW_026318032.1:0-242 GCF_001194135.2 Octopus bimaculoides
TATATATATATATATATATATATAAAGATAGATAGATAGATAGATAGATTGCATGCACATGTATACACATCCAGCTTTCTTTCTCTCACTGCCCCTCTCTGCACGCACACACACACAATAATACATTATAAAACAGCTGTTAACTGTAATTTAAATATTAGCCTTTATCTTCACACCTGTAACTCTTGCCAGTTGTTGGCCCTTTACAAGGCACACATTATGTTGCTACCATACATAGGATA
>NW_026318033.1:0-288 GCF_001194135.2 Octopus bimaculoides
AGAATAATTGTTCGGCTAGAGGTGGCGCTGCCAAATTCCCGTTCGAAATAGTTTTCAAAGTAACAACGTTGCCAAGGATGTTTCATTCATGGAAAAATACTTAGTAGAAGTAAGAAGGGGAAACCTTAATTCCGCGCAGCAACCTCAGTCCCTATGAAACAAGCCTTCCCTTTAGTATGAGCAGACGACAGTTTCCTCTTCTCCCAGCATTTGCAATGGTTATAAACAGGACTCGACCTGTTGGATTTCAACACCATCTTCACACTTTTTTGATACGCCTCGCTGACC
>NW_026318034.1:0-609 GCF_001194135.2 Octopus bimaculoides
TGGGTCTTGGTTTCCCGGATTTCTGGTTTTTGTGACCCATATATACACACCCCTGGATGGGGAACTGGTCTGTAACAGGATTACTCACTTTTACTGGCTGAGTGGACTGGAGTCTGGAGCAATGGGAATTGAAGTGCTTAGCTCAGACACAACTCATCTCACGGACCTGGAATTGAAACCACAATCTTACGATCATGAGTCCAACACCCTAACCACTAAGCCAGGCGACTCCAAACGAATATAATAATATCGATTTCAAATTTTGGCACAAGGCCAGCAATTGAGGGGGAGGAGGTAAATTGATTACATCGACCCCATCGTTCAACTGGTATCTATTTTATCGACCCCAACAGGATGAAAGGCAAAGTCGACCTGGGCAGAATTTGAACTCAGAGCACAAAAACGGAGAAAATGCCGCTAAGCATTTTCCCCAGCATGCTATCGATTCTGCCTCAACAGAAAATAATCCTTTCTATTATAGGCACAAGGCCTGAAACTATGTGGGCAGAGGACTAGTCAATTACATCGTCCTCAGTGTTTCACTGGTACTTATTTTATCGACTCTGAACGGATGAAAGGCAATGTCAACCTCGGTAGGATTTGAACTCA
>NW_026318035.1:0-201 GCF_001194135.2 Octopus bimaculoides
TATATATGTAATATATTTATATACATATATATGTAATATATATATATACACATATATGTAATATATATATTTTCATATATATGTAATATATATATTTTCATATATATGTAATATATATATATATACATATATGTAATATATATATATATACATATATGTAATATATATACATATATATGTAATATATATACATATATATGT
>NW_026318036.1:0-361 GCF_001194135.2 Octopus bimaculoides
ATATCATTTTTATGCTAATGTGGCATTTCTTTTATTCTGCTTGTTTATATAAGATTACCAATTCAATGCCAAGGACAATCTTTTTGCTATGTCACTTGAGCAACATAGGTGAACTTTGATATTCATTTCTAACATGTCCCAAGTTTTAAATTTACTGTTATTTACTTATTGGATTATTAGAGTTGTGAATCTTTGTACCAGTTGTCATGTTTGCAACAATTGACAATACTAAGGTGAAGTCTAATAAACACTTAACTCTAATACTAAGGCATAAAAGGCATAACTAATTCTATTCAACTCAAATCTGCTTGTAGAGAACACTAAATCTGATCTGGTTAAACCAAACTTCCTTGCGTTATGT
>NW_026318037.1:0-310 GCF_001194135.2 Octopus bimaculoides
GCGTTTCGAAGGGACAGTCGAGTAATGTATGTAGGTGCTTGTGTGTATATATGAAACTAGTAATGTGTGTATATCATGAATCAAGTAATGTGTGTATATGTTATGCATCGAGTAGTGTGTGTATATATATATTGTGAATCTAATATTGTGGATCGAGTATTGTATGTGTGTATATATATTATGAATCAACTAATGTATGCGCTTGTGTCTATGTTATGAATCTAGTAATGTATGTGTGTATATTTATGAATCGAGTAATGTGTGTGTGTGTGTGTGTGTATATCTGAATCTAGTAATGTATGTGTATGTA
>NW_026318037.1:320-608 GCF_001194135.2 Octopus bimaculoides
GTGTGTGTGTGTGTGTGTATATCTGAATCTAGTAATGTATGTGTATGTAATGTGCTTCAGTGTATATATTGCGAATCAAGTAATGTCTGTATGTGCTTGTGTGTATTTATGAAACTAGTAATGTATGTATGTATGTGTATGTATCATGAATCGAGTAATGTGTGTATATGTTATGAATCGAGTAGTGTGTGTATATATTATGAATCAAGTAATGTCTGGATGTGCTTGTGTGTGTATATATATATTGTGAATCTAATAGTGTGTGTGTGTATATAAGGTATGTGTATA
>NW_026318037.1:618-745 GCF_001194135.2 Octopus bimaculoides
ATATATTGTGAATCTAATAGTGTGTGTGTGTATATAAGGTATGTGTATATATTATGAATCAAGTAATGTATGTATGCACTTGTGTCTATATATTATGAATCAAGTAATGTGTGTATATATTGTGAAT
>NW_026318038.1:0-360 GCF_001194135.2 Octopus bimaculoides
ATATGTATATATATGGGTGCTTCTCTAGCATGGCCGCAATCAAATAACTGAAACAAGTAAAATAATAAAAGAACATATATTTTGACGATAAGGAGGTATCATCCGTCACCGATTATCATCACGCTTCGCATCTCTTTAGTTCTTCAAATGCGTTTCCATTTTGATGAGAAGTAACTGAAGTGGCAATATTGTGTTGAGGTAGTTTACATAGATGAAAACCTCTCTACTTTAACTATCTGGCTTCCAAGTAATTTTCAATTTCAGTGCCTTTAATTTGTAGGATATTCCAATTGGCCAACATTTACTTCAAATTTTCACGACGAATTACACGAGATTTGTCTTCTTATTGGTATAAGAGAC
>NW_026318039.1:0-266 GCF_001194135.2 Octopus bimaculoides
GCCTCCTGGCTTGCCAGTCCCCAGTCAAACCGTCCAACCCATGCCAGCATTGAACACGGACGTTAAACGATGATGATCATCATCATATACATATTCTTAATATACTCCAACAGAGGTTCAAGCATGAATATGCTAATTGTTGTTGTAATTCATTATTTAACAACAGTTCCATTTAGATGTCCATGGTATGTCCTAGTCTTATGACATACTGTAACATTGATGTATACCTTCAAATCTTGTGCCTCAGAGAGGCAAGAGACAAGATG
>NW_026318040.1:0-258 GCF_001194135.2 Octopus bimaculoides
AGGAAAGTCAGGTATACATCTAAAGATGTATAACCCACTTTCTACTAAAGGATAATCCATGATTAATTCAAGCAATTTGACAGAGTAATCTGAATGCAAACGGGTTAAAAACAATGCACTCACATCTTGCACACTAATGCATAGGGAGTGCTTTACTATTACATGGGGAGTGGGGTGGGGCATTCACCTCCTCCATTATGCTGAATAAAGATATGTTGTTGTTGTTGGCACTCCGTCGCTTACGACGTCGAGGGTTCC
>NW_026318041.1:0-614 GCF_001194135.2 Octopus bimaculoides
ACGTGCCTCATAACCTTCGGAACTGAAATACGTATTGAACTCACTCTCTCTCATACAATATTACCTCTTATAACTCTCTACCATAAAAACGTAGGAAACTTAGTATTTTTTCAGATATTAATAAAATTTGTTGGAACTATTTTCATGCCATCAGCCGTCGGAGCTATGGAAACGTAGCGCACTCCGATTGCATGAAAACTGATTCGACTAATCTTGTTATTACATTGAAAAATATTAAAACATACTAAACTTCAAGCATTTTTATGGTGAAATACGTTTAGAGCAATTCGAAACCATGAAATAGTGTTTAGCGACAGTGGTGTAATTTTCATTCAAACTGCAAACAGATGTTTAGATTCATACCAGCTACTACAAATAACTGTTTGCACGGAAAGTGAGGCCCGACGTACATTAAATTGTCTTTAAATTAACCGGCGGCAGAAGAATTATCGTTGAACTTTTACAAGGTAAGTATATTGTTGCCTACGGCCAGTTATATGTTGGTTGTTCAAGGGTAGGGAACGGAAACAAGCTACTTGTACTGAGCCCTGAATGGGAAGACAAAAAAAATGTTGTTTATCATGCAGCTTTGCAATAAGTTCCAAGTTGACAAA
>NW_026318042.1:0-664 GCF_001194135.2 Octopus bimaculoides
CATCATCATCATCATCATCATCATCATCATCACTACTACTACTACTACTAGCGGACCCGTGAATATTTTATGGAGTTAATAGTAAACCTATTGGGTTATTTCTGAAAACTTATCCAAAAAACCTGAAGGCGTATCTTGTGTTGTGTCTGTATGGAAAGATAGTTGCTCATTTGCTACTCATTGAAAAGGGAAATAAATTAGAATACGATGATTACTTAATGCACTTTATATATACACTTTATATACTTTATGCACATAGCACTCATAAAATAAGTATTCACTCTTATTTTTCCCATAAACAAAGAATAAAAATCCTGTACATATGATACAACCTTTAGTTAAATTGCATATATCTGCCACGTAAATAAGCGTGAATATTTCAAAGAATTGCACTTAACAGAAACTTAGATTTACCTAACAGGAAAATGAACTGACAAACAGTTAACTAACTAAAAATTAAAATTTTAAAAGTAAAGTAAAATAATTTTGCCAAAAATAAAACAAAGAAAACATCTAATTACTTAAATAGGCTTAAATTTTACTATAGTCAAACATCTGTATATATAAAAGGCGGGATGTGTGTGTTTGCGTGAACGTGAATGTAATTTATGCACTCCACAAATTAGCACGCATGTCGCTCCAATTTTAGGGGGACATTCGTCAT
>NW_026318043.1:0-480 GCF_001194135.2 Octopus bimaculoides
TATATATATATATATATCAAAAAGACTGTTACTAGTTAATTAAATTAAATATATAAAACAATGTTAAAAGTCAAGAATTAGTGTCTTTTAACCAACAAAAAGTCAACAGACAAACAAAATAATACAAAAAACGAATGAGAAAATAATTAAATTTTTCTTCCTATGGAGATGAAGAATCTACTGAACAGACACATATTTATTTCTTTAATTGTGATACATAAATGAGTTTACAGACATTTACAACATTAATGGCATTTGGAAGCGATTAATTAAATAATAGCAGTAATAGTTTAGCATTCTTCTCAATTGGTTGCATGTAATGTTTTCATTTTAATTGTAATAGTTACAATTTGCAATATATAGAAACTTTATGGAGAGACAGATGTTTTATTTTCGTTGTAAACAAGATTGAGATATGAAAGCAGTACACAGAAGCTGAGAGAGAGAGAGAGAGAGAGAGAGAGAGAGAGAGAGAGAGAG
>NW_026318044.1:0-1180 GCF_001194135.2 Octopus bimaculoides
AAATAATAAACCGTGATAGGTGAACCGCGATATGGCGAGAGATTACTGTATTTGAAATGAAATACTTTTAAGTTTATAACGTTTGGAGTAGTCTTTCGCTGGTACGACCATTAATTTTTGATGTCTTATAGTGTTTCAGATAGTTTTCAGTCTCGTGAGGCAATTCTTGTAGCTGATATTTGCTCTAGATTTGTAGACAAATACTTAACTAGAATAAATATTGTAAAGTGATGAAAGGCGGATTGCAAATACGCTCGGACTTTTTATAGAGAAACTTACTTCAGAGTAATTGGTATGACACGGATCTAGTAAATGATAAATTTGTGTCTCAAGTTTCATCTGTTGCTTTGTTTCGTTTCACTTTCAAACTACTGCTTACGAATGTGACGTTTCATGTCTGGTTGGATGGTCTGGTGGTATGATTCTCATTTCGGGTGCGAGAGGTCCCGGGTTCAATTCTCGGAGAAACCTCCAAAATTTTCTAAAGCAGTGCTCCAGCATGGCAGCAGTTAAATATATATATATATATATATATATATATATATATATATATATATGCGCATGTGCGTGTGTGTGCGTTTGTCCCCTACTCACCGCTGGTAAACCGGTGTTAGTGTGTTTCTGTAAACTAGTGTTCTAAAGAAGAAGCTGTATTAACAGGTTCAATGAAGTCGCTCGGAAGTGAGGCCGAACGGCTTCGTTTCATGTTTCGTTTTTTTTTCCCCACCATGTGCAAGGCTGTAATAGCCAATATCATAAGGCTGTAACAGCCAATATCCCCTCTGTGTAAGGCTGTAATAGCCAATATCATGAGATAAAGAAGCTTGCTTTGCAATTACGTGGTTTCGGTTGAATTTCACTGCGCGCCATCTGAGGTAGTGTTTTCTACAATAGTCCTGAGCCGACCAATGCCTTATGAGTAAATTTGGTAAATAGAAACTGTGTTAGGCCGTCGTGTATGCGTGTGTGTGCGTGCGCGTGTCTTTGTGCCAGTGTCTGCTACCAACTCCATCGTTTGACAACCGTTATCTGTTTAGGTACCTGTAACTTAGCAAATCGTGAAAAGACTCCGATAGAGTAAGTACTAGACATTTTTTTATATAAAAATTAGTAAAATTTAAAAAGAAGTAGTGGGGTCGACTTGCTCCACGAAAAGCCTTTCAAAGTTGGACTCCAGTAT
>NW_026318045.1:0-150 GCF_001194135.2 Octopus bimaculoides
AGATGAGGCAGGGGACATAAAGGAATGGTAATTGGTGTATGACACAAATGACCAGGCAGAGTTAATGTTGTTCCGTACAAAAGGTCAGCAGGAGAATATCGTAAACTTTCTTTAACAGCACTCCTGATTCCTAACAATGTCATTGGTAAA
>NW_026318045.1:312-601 GCF_001194135.2 Octopus bimaculoides
ATGTGTTGGGTATGCCAAATCTAGACATCCATTTGGTAAATAAATTTCTTACTATAGTTACTGCAGATATGTCTTCGATTGGATAAGCTTGCGGGCACCGTGAAAAACGATCTATGCATGTTAAGAAATAAATATTACCTTCCACCTGAGACTGGTGTGAAGGACAGAGAGAGAAAAGTATAGTTAAAGTGGAGAGCTAAATCGACAGCGCAGAGGAAAAAGGATTTCCTGTAAAGGCACTGAATGTGGCAGTTGGTGTGAAAGCGATGACGGAATTTGAAATGAGAAA
>NW_026318046.1:0-303 GCF_001194135.2 Octopus bimaculoides
TTGTGTGTGTGTGTGTGTGTGTCTGTGTCTGTGTCTGCGCGCATGCATGCGTGCACGTTTGTTGAGTGTTATTGCCTGAGTACGTGTGTATGTATATGTATGTGTGTGTATGTAATGTGGTAGTCGTGCACGAGAGACCAGATAGTGGGCAAAGAGCCAATGATAAAAGAAAATCAAACAATGAGTGACAGAACGACAGAACATCTACATATACATGAAGGTATGTGTGTATAATATATATATATAATATATGTGCATGTGTATATGTATATATGCATGTAAGTATATATATATATATATATA
>NW_026318047.1:0-142 GCF_001194135.2 Octopus bimaculoides
TCTGCTTCTTCTTCTTCTGCTTCTTCTTCTTCTGCTTCTTCTTCTTCTGCATCCTCTTCTTCTGCTTCTTCTTCTTCTGCTTCTTCTTCTTCTGCTTCTTCTTCTGCTTCTTCTTCTTCTGCTTCTGCTTCTTCTGCTTCTG
>NW_026318047.1:161-331 GCF_001194135.2 Octopus bimaculoides
TCCTCTTCTTCTGCTTCTTCTTCTTCTGCTTCTTCTTCTTCTGCTTCTTCTTCTGCTTCTTCTTCTTCTGCTTCTGCTTCTTCTGCTTCTGCTTCTTCTTCTGCTTCAACTTCTGCTTCTTCTTCTGCTTCTTCTTCTTCTTCTGCTTCTTCTTCTGCTTCTTCTTCTTC
>NW_026318048.1:0-314 GCF_001194135.2 Octopus bimaculoides
CATTTGACTGCAGCCATGCTGGAGCACCGCCTTTAGTCGAGCAAATCAAACATAGAGCTTATTCTTTGTAAGCCTAGTACTTATTGTATCGGTGTCTTTTGCCGAACCGCTAAATTACAGGGACGTAAACACACCAGCATCAGTTGTCAAGCGACGTTTGGCAGGACAAACACAGACACACACACATATATTCCCCTCTGTGTTGGCCCCTTGTGGGCAATAAAAAAAAATCTTTTTTAAATCACACACACACATATATATATGTACATATATATATATATATATATAAGTCAGTAAATAGTGGGGTTGTGTTA
>NW_026318049.1:0-612 GCF_001194135.2 Octopus bimaculoides
TATATGTATAGAAAAACAAAACAAGGAGAAAAAATTTTTTATGTAATGGTCAGCGATCTATCATGGCGACTGCAGCACAGAAAGTTCACACAGGAGAGCTAAGAAAAACGGAAGATAACAAAGGGGAAAGAGGCGGTGACCCCAAATACAAGGAGTGTGTGTGAGAGAGAATGCTGGTGATCTTAACGTATGTATGCGTGTATGTAGGTGTGAATAAGTGGGGAAGGGAGAAGGGAGTTGGTCAGTGCTAATGTGTGCATGGTGATGTGTTGTGAAGTGATGTGTTGTGTGATATGGTGTAACTTGGTGTGATGTGAAAGTGTTGGGAGGTGGGGAAGGCGAAGGGGGGAGGCGAGAGTGGGGTAGAGGTAGGGGTATGTGGGTAGGCAGAAGTTGGGGTGGGTGTAAGGAATTGGATGGGGTTTATATATACATATACATACATATATTTATATATATATATGCATACAATATATATATACATATATATACTTATATATATATATATATATATATGATAATAATATTAGGGACAAAATCCAAAATTACAGGTAAAAACTCAATTAAAATCAATTTATAAAAAATTAAAATTAAATTAAGATTTACAGAGTA
>NW_026318049.1:622-5622 GCF_001194135.2 Octopus bimaculoides
ATTTAAATCGATTAAAATCAATTAAAATTATCGAAAATAAATTCTATTCAAAAATACAGCTAATCGTCAGGTCTAAATACAACAACAATAATAATAAATAAATGTATATATCAACCAGCAATAAGTACCAAATGAATTTATATAAAATACTTATTTTCTAAAGATAGAAAAATTATTAAAAATATCAAAATAATAAACATTCCATAATCATCCCTACATCCATTATAATATATGCTAACATGTATATTATATACGAAAACCAACTTACATAAATTATTATCGTTTTAAATACAATTTGAACGAAATTTAAGGTTAAAATAATAATAAAGATAATATTAGCACATATTTAACCGGTGCAATAGTTAAAGCTAGACTATTTAAGACTAAAAACGTTTATTCAATTATCATTAAAAATCCATTGAATAATAGAAAAATACAAGAATACTTATTTCTACAAACGTAGAAATAAAATAAAAATATGAATGAAAAAATTAAGAATGAAAAACATTATTATGAATGAAAGATTAATCTTTCACCACATAGAACTTTACATAACCTAAGTTTTAATAAAAAAACCTTTAACGATATTATAAAGACTAATTATTAATGAAATATTATTCATCAAAAATAATCGAAAATATATCAACCCTATTCAAATCGAAGTCTTATATTATGTTGAAATGATACTCTAACTTCTAAATAATTTAGTGTTAAATAAGTTATCTATTAAAAATAATCTTTAAAAAAACCAAATGAATAATATAAAAAACAAGAATACATATTATTTTCAAATAATAGAAAATCATTTAGCAAAGTAAAAAAAGAACTTATCCATTCTGTTTATACATATATATATGTATATGTATTTGAAGAAAAGCAACAAAAATTCAATAGGTTATAGCAGTACGTACGTTCCGTACAAGCTTCATTTATTCATGTAGTGAGAACACCACATAGAATTACAATGAAAATGTACTCCTCAGCTGCATAATGGAATTTCATTTTAGAAAGTCATTTTGAAGATGTGTGCAAAAAAACAAAACAAGAGTAAGAGAAGAAAACATATCATCTCGACTATGCTGCTGTTCAACAGCATTATGCAGCTGAGGAGTACATTTTATAACCTATAACCTATTGAATTTTTGTTGCTTTTCTTCAAATTTTATTCAGCAAATCTCTCGATTTTGTTTTTGGTTTTTACCCTACCAAATTCTGGTGCCTCAAACATTTTAAGTACCACATCTAATCTTTTGATTAAATCTATGTATATGTATATATATGTACACATGTAGCTATGATTGACCGTTGACCGAACACTATTCAATTTTTTTCTCCGTGTTCTTCTTTTCCGTGTTTTTCTCCTTGTCTCCGTATTCTTTCTGTTGAAGAGCGTAGCTCGAAACGTTAAAGACTTTCCGTATTCCCGAGCGTCATACTAATACATCCTTTTGTTGTTTACACCGCCTGTCCTCGTCTGTTGTTGTTTTTTCGTACATTCTCCCATATATATATATATATATATATATATATATATATATACATATATACATATATATATATATACATATATAGTTGAAAAACTTTGATAAGGTAAATATCTTAATAGTTACCAGGGTAGCAGAATTCACAGGGAAACTGGGATATTTCACCTAGTTAAGAGGTAGAAATTCCATGTTAAAGTGATGTATTTTGAGTTGATATAATAAACAATAAATGGAGCAAAACACATATAATGAATAAGTTCCTTTAATTCCAACACATGTTTCGAAAATTACATACAAGCTATTCCAAAGGAATAAAAGATGTTTTTATAAATCTAATTTTCTCTTCAGGGAATCATCCTTTGAACGCAAGACCTATACCAAATGTGAAAATTACGTATTTGGAAGAATGCTACATAGCTAAGTTTTTGGTATAGGTCTTGCATTCAAAGGATGATTCCCTGAAGAGAAAATTACATTTATAAAAAAATCTTTTATTCCTCTGAAATAGAGTGCATGTAATTTTCGAAACATGTGTCGGAATTAAAGTAACTTATTCATTATATGCGTTTTGCTCCATTTATTCTTTATTACATACATATATATATATATACCTATACCTATATATATATACACCTATATATATACACATATATATGTATACACATATATATACACACATATATATATACACATATACATGTACACACATATATATACACACACATAAATACATACACATATATATACACACACATATACATATACACACATATATATACACACACATATATACACACACATATATATAAACATATATATATACGTACATATACATATATATATATATACATACATATATGGTGGTTGTCTACTCCTTACACAGAGTTTGACCACCTCCTGCACCTACACCGTAGCCCGTTCATGGTGCCTGATGTGGCTTTTTAAACCAGACAATGTTTTGAAAAAACACTCACACAGATTGCACCTCTGATTTGTACTACCAATACCTGCAGGTAAGTTCTGGTCATTGTGGATCCTAACATGTCTTTTAAAACCCCCATTGGATTTGCAAGCCCTCTGGCACACACCACATTCAAACGTGTGCACAGACATATAATCAGGATAGCTGGTCGAAGTTTGTTTTCCATGGGTTCGCAGGTGAGATTTGAGGCCAGCCAAAGACATACATACATATATATATACATATATAAGGATACTCCAGGCTTTCGATGTCCCTATGGGAAGTTCGGACTCAGCTCAAATAGCTGACATAGTTTGTTCGTATATACTATATGAACTGGCAGACCAATTCCCAAATATTAATGGAGGTCTATACAGAGATGATTGTCTGCTATACCTCCAAAATGTCACTACCCAGCACATCTAAAAGGTTAAAAATAGATTAGCTAGATTCTTCCAGAGAACGGGTTTTGGCATCATGTTTGAGGATGAGGTCTCCGTAGCCAACTTCCTAGATGTAACTTTAGACTTACATAGCAATACACACTTTCCATACCATAAACCATCAACGAATCTTAGGTACATAAGCCCTTTTAGTAACCATCCAAGGTCAATCACCAATAATTTAGTTAAGAGTATTTCACTGAGACTGTCTAAACTTTCCTCTGACTCCCACATTTTCAATAAAGAGGCTGACTTTTATAATTCAGCCTTATTGAAGGCAGGTTACAAAGACAAGATAAGATACATCAATTCATTTAGTAACTTTTCATCTTTTGTGCAGCAGGATATTACCACTTCTAGCAGGGATAAACTCAATTCTATTTCTTCCCCTTCTTCTCACTTAACTGAGAAAGAGGCTCTTACTTATAATCATTCACATAAAAGAGGAGGCTTAACCGGCTCTAAGCACCTTAATACAAACAAAAAACTTAATTTATTTAGCAATACCAACACTGCACCTAGATCTGAACACAACATCTGGTTCATCGTCCAGTTTGGGAAACAAATTAAATCCAACTTGGTTTTGCAGTTCTGTGACGTGGTGAATAGGAACTTTCCTAGGGGTTCTCACTATTACCCAATCATCAACACACTCAAGGTTAGATTTGGGTTTTCTAATACAAAAAATATGTTACAAATAATTTCTTCCCATAATTTTAGACTTTTAGATTCGCATCTAGACAGCCATACAAATTATGATAATAATAATAACAATTACTCCAGTAATACAACACACTCCTATGGTAGCAATAGTTATTTAGATAAAAATATAGGTAATAAGTACAACATTAGTAAATATAACAATACCTCTTACAACAATAAGATTAGTATCTTGGAATCTAATTGTAATAGAATCAAGTTTATGAGTGTGAATGCGAGGACCAAAAATGTGGTTTATCAATGTAAGGTAATAACTAACACAGAGGTCTTGCATTACATAGGTTGCTTTTCTTCGCAGATCTCTAGGAGAATCTCTAACCATTACTCAACTTTTAGGGATACGAATAAATATAGTAGTACCAGTCTTAGTAAGTTAATCTTAATAAGTTAAACTTAAGGACTGCAATAAGCAATTCTCTTTAGAATGGTCAATACTGGCTACCTCAATACCCTACGACAAGGGTAAAGATTTTTGTCCTCTCTGTAACTTGGAGCTATTCCACATTCTGTTCTCCAAGAATAATTTAGTGAACCAGATAACGCATAGAGCATACAGATGCCAGCATTGGAGGAAACACACCTTCAGCTCGTTTCATTAATTTCATCCTTTTTAATTCTAGTTACTTTTTTTACCTACCAACATACTCACTAGTTAACCGCCTTCTAGCATGTGGTATGCACAACCACCCAACTTTGTATTTATTTTTATTAATTTAGGTAATAAATCTCTTTCAGTTACCTCCATTTACCCATTTGGTCCATCCCTACAACTTTTCCTTCTTGCTTGCTTGGTCCTCTTATTATTATTATTCTTATCAACTCTTTTTGTAGTTTTTTTATCCATTGGATTTATAATCATACTCAAATATATTTGAGTTAATTATAACTTTGTAATCTTTGTTTCCCACCTTTGTAACCAGATATGTTAATGCAGCGTCTTCGCATTGTAGACACTGGAACATAACTTTAATATCAATTTTTCATTGAGATCAATATCTCTTTTAATTTGTCCATCATACTGCTCCCACTACCTATACACATAGGTTTTTTTCTATTATTTTATTTTTTTAATTGTTTATTCATTCATTTATTAATTTACTTATTTTTTAATAGTAATAAAAAATGTTATTATAACATATCCATCACCTTAATAATAATAACAATAATAGTAATAATAATAATAACAATAATAAGAATAATAACATTATAATATTATCTAAAATAACAATTATATCTAACTCCAATGGCAGTTAATCCCACTCTCTCCTTCTCAAGTTAGTACAGTTACTTTAATCCTCGTAAAGTTATATTCATAGAGTTTTAAGTATATTTACGTATATACTATCGATTTTGTTATCGTAAATTTATAAAGTAAATTTCATGCTAACTACC
>NW_026318050.1:0-256 GCF_001194135.2 Octopus bimaculoides
ATATATATTTATATATATATATATATAGGTAACTATAAATGTACGGGCGAAAATATATCTTTAATTTATTATTTGATTTAGTTATAAGACTGCGGTCATGCTGGGGCAAATGCGCATGTATCGATATACCCTACATAATCGTTAAATATAATGTATATACATATATGTATTTATATTTAATCCTATTATATATATTCTTTTATGTAGATATATGTATAGTCATATCATATCATATATATATATATATATATATATA
>NW_026318051.1:0-683 GCF_001194135.2 Octopus bimaculoides
TGTGTGTGTGTGTGTGTGTGTGTGTGTGTGTGTGCGCGTGTGTGTGCGAGTGTGTGTGTCATTTCACCGAAGGAAAATCGAAATCTATTTCAGAGATAATAACAGACATATATTTCTCAATAACAGAATTCCCGAAAGCTTAAAGATGGGCTTCAAGTAGTTATATATCCATAATAGCATAATCTAAAATAATCTTCAGTAAACCGCATCATCAACACAAGCACTCGCTCACACACACATCATATTGCTGCAAGGCTTCCTTCTTCCTTGATTATGACATTTCCAGATGTTATTGTGTAAAAACGCCAACGAAGATTTACAGAACTCGTTATGTCTTCGATTCCACCTCTGTTTCTTTCCAGAAGGAAACTGTCACGACCTCATAAATATATTTGAAATTTAACATGGGAACATTATTAACAGGTATACAGCATTCTCAAATTTAGTAGTATATATGTTATATAGTACTAATTAATAATGAAGGCTTCTACTTGTACCTTTCCTTATTAATTAATAATTTTGCCTTTATGGTTCTTTTACGCATGCTATCCACTGATATTATTGTAAATTACTAACAATAATATCCTTGTACATTTTTATATAATTGTTATATCGTATTACATATGTTATATATGTTGATACACAAACCAGGTAGAAAACGTTATATATATATATAACGTTTA
>NW_026318052.1:0-226 GCF_001194135.2 Octopus bimaculoides
GTAGTAGTAGTAGTAGTAGTAGTAGTAGTAGTAGTAGTAGTAGTGTAATGCCAAGCATTGAAAATAGACATGAAATAAAATATAATGTAAAAATTGGTAAATGATTCAAATAATGTTTTCCAATGATAATAAAAGACTGTTAAATAAAACTATAAAGCAACCATGCAGTCAGGATAGAACACAAACAATCGGACACTGACCCAAATGTGTGTGTGTGTGTGTGTGT
>NW_026318053.1:0-236 GCF_001194135.2 Octopus bimaculoides
ATACACACACATATATATATAAATATTTATAGATATACATACTACACACACAGACACACACATATATATAGGCTAATGAGCTCTAAGTATTCACAAATCTATGTGCTTGCATGAACACACAAACGCATGTACATTCAGATTATTCAACAACCACCACTTATTGAAACTACTACTACTACTACCACTACTACTGCTGCTTCGTACTACTACTATTACTACTACTACTACTACTACTA
>NW_026318054.1:0-526 GCF_001194135.2 Octopus bimaculoides
ATTCTCTTTAACCCGGGCAAAGCCGGGTATTTCTGCTAGTTAAATATATTCCTTGTTGTATCTATTCTCAGCTCGTTTCGAAACCGTTATATATTGACAACACACAAGATCTTTGAAGAAGAGCCTTTCACCATTACAAAGGTATTCTTCTTCTTCTTCTTCTTCTTCTTCTTCTTCTTCTTCTTCTTCTTCTTCTTCTTCTTCTTCTTCTTCTTCTTCTTCTTCTTCTTCTTCTTCTTCTTCTTCTTCTTCTTCTTCTTCTTCTTCTTCTTCTTCTTCTTCTTCTTCTTCTTCTTCTTCTTCTTCTTCTTCTTCTTCAGTTCTATATTTAAGAGATGATGGAATTACGGACGGATCTTTGGCCCTCATCTTGTTTGTTGTTGACACAACGTTTCGGCTGATATACACTCCAGCCTTCATCAGGCGTCTTGGGGTAATTTCGAACCTGGGTCCTCATTCCTAAGGTATACATTTTTACAGATATTTGCCCTCATCTTGTTTGTTGTTAACACAACGTTTCGGCTGA
>NW_026318055.1:0-566 GCF_001194135.2 Octopus bimaculoides
TAACTAGATATGGGTCACTCCACCACAAAAGTGACACAGACAGACTGTATGTACCAAGAAAAAGAGGGGAAAGAGAACTTATTGGATGCGAACACAGCATTAGAGCAGAAGAAAACAACATAGTATGGTATGTAAAAAATGCCACAGAACCGCTATTATTAGAAGTAAGAAAGTCAGGCTTGTGTAGGATGAAAGATTGCAAAGATAAAGCACTGTACAAGAAATTGAAAACGAATGAAACTGAAAATAGGTGGGTAAAGAAAAGAATGCATGGTCAATTTCATAGGAATGTTGAAGATAAGACAGACAGAGAAAGAATATGGCTGTAGATGACTAAAAGTGATATAAAAGCGGAAACGGAGGCTTTAATTTGTGCTGCCCAAGAGCAAGCACTAAGAACAAACCGCATAAAATACAGAATAGACAGCACAGCAGAAAGTGATAAGTGTAGAATCTGTGGACAAAACGGTGTAAACGTATGACATATTACCAGCCAATGTACGCCACTAAGAAGGGATATAAGAGATGCCACGACAATATAGCCAGGCTTGTCCATTGGACACTTT
>NW_026318056.1:0-201 GCF_001194135.2 Octopus bimaculoides
TTTTTCATTATTCTAACCAAATCGGCTATTAATATATTGATTTTCACACTATGTGATAGAGCCGAATTCTTTTATAACCCAATTGACAAATCCTATGATATGACCCGAATCTATCCAACGGATTTACTTTTCAACAAAAGAGTATGCATCGCGCCTTACACAGATGATAAAACAGAAGCCATGATCTCTTTAGCTAGAAGC
>NW_026318057.1:0-291 GCF_001194135.2 Octopus bimaculoides
CTTGCAGACACTGTATTCCGTTGATTAATCTGTTTATTTTATAAACAAAAATCACAAGAAAGACAATATACAGACACTTATGACATACCATGTCATATCAACAATTAAGATTTCATATTTAATGGCCTTGCTAGATGTCCATTAAATATGAAATCTTAATTGTTGATATGACATGATATGTCTCAGGTGTCTGTATATTGTCTTTCTTGTCATATATATAAATTTAGGGTAAAAAAAAACCCCTTTTACTCGCACCCACTTATTGCACTTGGTATAACACTAGTGTAACAA
>NW_026318058.1:0-758 GCF_001194135.2 Octopus bimaculoides
ACACACACACACACAAACACACACATATACATATATATAATATATATGCATACATGTATATCTATATCTAACTATATGTATGTAAATGTTCATATATATATATGTATAGGCAAAAGTACATATTTACATATATGTAAACATATAGGTTACTCTATAGGTAAACATACGTTCAGGCTAACATGCATACAAAATATATATACCAACATACATACATATATACATCTATACTCAGAACATGTGGTGAAAAAAATAAAGAAGGAAGATGACACCTTTAGTATGTTGAAAACATGGCTATTACCTCTGTTGTGGCTGGAGAAATAGGGTGTATACTAATCTATCAAGATTAATATAATGCAGAAGTTGTTTTGAAGAATAAATACTGCTTCGTAATTCATTCACTGCAAATTAATCTAATATCTGGTTAAATAAGGATCTAGCATTTAAAAAGCAAATAACTGTACAAGACATAGATATTGGAGAAGATGGTTGTCATTCCTCTGAATGAGTGACCACCTGAAATAAACATTCAAACAACAATCAAGAAAAGAAAACATGTTTATATTGTATTATATACAATATGTACATATATATGTACATATATACGTACATATATACGTATGCCTGTACATATGTACAATACGTACATATATACGTATGCCTGTATTTATGATGTATGTTTGCATGTACGTGTGTGTGCGTGTGTGTGAGTGTATGTGAGGATGTGTGTGTGTATTCACACATACGAGTAAGTGTACAAA
>NW_026318059.1:0-289 GCF_001194135.2 Octopus bimaculoides
ATATACGTAAAAAGCACCATTCGAGCAAGATTGTTGCCAGTGCTGCCTGACTGGTTCCTGTGCAGGTGGAATGTAAAAAGCACCATTTGTGTGTGGTCGATGCCAGTACTGCCTGCCTGCCAATGGCACATAAAAGCACCCACTACACTCTTTGAGCGGTTGGTGTTAGGAAGGGCATCCAGCTGTAGAAACTTTGCCAGATCAGATTGGAGCCTGGTGTAGCCTCCTAGCTCGCCAGACCTCAGTCAAATCGTCCAACCCATGCGAGCATGGAAAGCGGACGTTAAAC
>NW_026318060.1:0-1896 GCF_001194135.2 Octopus bimaculoides
AGAGTGTAGTGGGTGCTTTTACGTGTCACCCGCACGAAATATTGTCAAGAATAAAAGTTTTCATGGAGAAGACATCACTTAGAAATTTTCAGCATCATTATTTTAATACAGTTCTATATTTATTAAGAGATGAGGAATTAGGTACATTATTTACATTTTAATCAGAGAATACTTTTCACTGAAACTTATATCCTTGCAAGTTATTTTAAGTTCCGGAAATTCTGCATCAGACTACTCATATATATATATATATATATATATATATATACACATATATAGTGATGAACTTAATGTATATAGTGCTCAGGTGCACTACAACTCATCAGAAAAGGTAGTCAAAAGTGCATGAACATTACAAAGAACACGCACGGCAAGTGACCGGTGAATGAGTTGTTAAAAAAAGGTGGGGTAGAGGACATCAGGTGTGCTATTGTTGAATTTCGGGAAGCATGGAAGTTTTCGACAAAGTAGTCATGAAAATTCATTCAAAATGAATGAAATTCATTGGAAATTGAATGAAAATTTATGAAAAGGACAAGATTATTTGTGAAAAGGAGGTAAAAAAAATTAACAAAAGTTTAATCAAAATGAGTGAAAATTGAATGAAAATGGCAAAGTATTTGAGAGAAACCATTAAAAGTTTATGAAAAGGAACGAAAATTATAAAAAATGTACACATATGTAACAGACAAGATATGTAAATACATAGCCAAGCACGCACATATAAACATACATGCACACATACACACACAGATACAAAAGCTTAAACAAATTTACACAAACACACACTGGCACATGCAGACACGCACGTACAAAAATTGATGTAAATAAGAAAATATTTGTGAAAAATACAGGAAAGTGGGTGGAAATTAAATGAAGATTGTTGAAAGTTGAATGAAAACGACAAAATATTCAAGAAAATCTATGAAAAATGAACGAAAATTGATGAAACCAACAAAATATTCATTAAAAAAACTATAAAAAAAATGCATGAATATTTGATGGAAATTGAATGAAAATTGAATAAAACGACAATATATTCATGAAAATCCATGGAAAGTTAATATAATTTGATGAAAATGACAAATTAATCATGAAGATTTATGGAAATGGATAAAAACAGCAAAAATATTCATAGAAATTCATAGAAAAATGGATGTTGATTTGATGGAAATTTATGCAAATGACAAACTATTCATGAAAATTTATGAAGAATGTTATTAAAATACATGCTAAAATGGTTACAAGAAGAGAAGAGAAAGAAATGGATGTAAATTGAGTATGAAAATAATTGAAAGGTTTATAAAAAATGGATGGTGGCGGAGGTTAAAGAGTACAGCGAATCCACCAGGAATAGGTTCAGCAGGGATAAAGTATAAGGGTAGAAAAAGGTGGTGAGCGGGCAGAAACATTAGACTTTTTCACTTCCCAAGCGTTATACTAATACATCAGTTTGTTGTCTACACCACCTGTCTTTGTCTTTTGTTTTTTTGCGAGACACTAAACTCGGCTTGCGAAGACCTGTTGGGGCAAGCGAAAGCGAAATCATCATGGCACCTGTGCCTAGCGTCGCCGTCCCGGCACATGTAAAGACATTCGAGCGAGATCGTTGCCAGTGCTGCTGGACTGGCTCCTGTGCAGGTGGCACGTAAAATACACCTTTTTGCACATGGCCGTTGTCAGTACTGCCTGACTGGTCCTCGTGCCAGTGGCACGTAAAAGCACCCGCTACACTCTCTGAGTGGTTGGTGTTAGGAAGGGCATCCAGCTGTAGAAGCTCTGCAAAATCAGATTGGAGCCTGGTGTAGCCATCTGGTTTCACCAGTCCTCAGTCAAATCGTCCAACCCATGCTAGCATGGAAAGCGGATGTTAAACGATGATGATGATGATGATGA
>NW_026318060.1:2463-3608 GCF_001194135.2 Octopus bimaculoides
CCCTTAAAATAAATTACATGCATCAAGGAACTCTGGTACAAAAGAAAAAATTATATACCATATCTTGCTCTGTTGAGATGTTTTGGATGAATAACATGTGATAACCTAACGATATGTCTTTTTTTTTACATACATACATACATACACATCATCATCATCATCATCATCATCGTTTAACGTCCGCTTTCCATGCTAGCATGGGTTGGACGATTTGACTGAGAACTGGTGAAACCGGATGGCAACACCAGGCTCCAATCTAAATTTGGCAGAGTTTCTACAGCTGGATGCCCTTCCTAACGCCAACCACTCATACATATATATACATTATTATATAATATATATACATTATATAATATATATATATATATACATTATTATCTTTATCTTATGATATTTACTTTGTATTATATTATACTCATTTATTGTGCTTTTAATTATTAATTTTTCTATATGTGATAGTGGATTTTCATCGATGAGTTCATCAACCTTGGTTCTTTTCCCTAAAACTATATATTTTATATACATACATATATATACGAGTTAATTAGAGTGCTTTCTATGTGACACCATCACCAGTGATTTTTATGTGACACCATCACCAGTGACTTTTATGTGGCGCTATCACTGGTGCATTTTATGTGGCACCAGCACCAGTGTTCTTTACATGACACCAACACCAGTGCATTTTATGTGGCCCCATCACCAGTGCCTTTTACATGGCACCTGCGCCAATGCTTTTTTGCGTGACACCAGCACTGATGCTCTTTACATGCCATGAAATACGGTAAAGAGCTGCAACAAATAGCTCACGACCTATCTTACCGGATGCTCTAACGATTCGGATCTAGTTTAAAACGGGGGCACCAGTTATCATTAATGTTTTATGTAGTGTTTTTGGTACCAAAAGACTTTCAAACTTCGTATACTTATCTATTTTGTGTTATAGAACACAAAAAAATTTTTGTATTCGAATTTATTTCATGTAAAAATTTGTCTTATTTCGATAATTTCTACTAATCACTGACGTCTATTCAGTTGAAAACAGTTAGCGCTGCAACGGTGTATATCGTATTAATCCCCTAACCCTAACCCTAACTAGACTATTAACCCTAACCCTAACCCTAAAACTAACCCTAACTCTAGAA
>NW_026318060.1:4345-4899 GCF_001194135.2 Octopus bimaculoides
CACCAACCCTGAAAGAAGAAACCAAGAGATTCTTTAGAAAAAGCAGAGTGGTCAGGAAGCTCAGTCTGCGACCACATGGTTTTGGGTTTCAAGTTCCACAGCGCAACACCTTAACCGTTTAGCATTGAAACCAAACCATATCCAGCCCAAATATTCTATCCGTTTTTGTTTTTTTTTTGTTTAAACTAGCCAGATCCAGCCTCTCACACCTACCCTACAATGTCATTCTGAAAATAAACAATCACATCATTGAAATCTCAGAGCTATGAGATAATGCTTTTTATGTGGCACCATCACTCTCTCTCTCTCTCTCTCTCTCTCCAACCTCTCCCTCTCTCCAACCCTGCCTTTCTCTCTCTCTCTCTCTGACACTTCTTTGTTTTCCAACCTTCTCTCTTTGTTCTTCCCTCCCACTCTCTCTATCTTTTCCTCCCTCTACCTCCAACCCCTCCTGTTTTCTCCCTTTCACCTTCTCTTCTCTCTCTCTCTCTCTCCACAAGAAATTGGCTACATTCACCGTCCATGAGGGATGGGCTCTGCTAGCCAGTCCTCAA
>NW_026318061.1:0-409 GCF_001194135.2 Octopus bimaculoides
ATACATACATACAAATATATGTATATGTCTCTATGTATATATGTATGCATTTCCACCTGTATATATGTATGCATTAAACACACACACACACACATGTATATGCAGATATAGATATAGATAGATAGACAGATAAATTGATAGATAGATAGATAGATAGATAGAAATGTAAGTCTGTCTGTTTGTCTGTCTGTCTGTCTGTCTATCTGTCTGTATGTATGTATATATGTATGTATGTGCGTATGTGTGTATGTTTGTATATATATATATGAATCTGTACGTATTTATAGTTAGCGCATATACAACTTACTCAAGACCTCGAAAAGTTCGTATGATACTATTCACCGTCTCACTCTAGTAATACTAGCATAATATAAGCACAAAGAAATATATATATATATATATATATATA
>NW_026318062.1:0-274 GCF_001194135.2 Octopus bimaculoides
CCACACAGTTTAACTCAGTACACACACCACACACCAACATGCACACACAAGCACATAATACCTGAACACAGACACTATATACGCACACACACGCAACACGTATAGACAAAGATAACTTTCACCCACAAACATACACCATACATACTATTTGGTCACAGACACACACATGCACACACACCACCTGCCTTATTTCCGATCACCGACCGAGTATATGTGTGGAGACAGCAAAAAGAAGTATTTGACCCACGCTGCCTTCCTCCAACTGTTAAACATG
>NW_026318063.1:0-217 GCF_001194135.2 Octopus bimaculoides
GTAGAGGGAGAAACAAAGGGAGGAAGTAGAAGAATAGGTGAGCAACGAGTGGAAAAGAGGAAGAGAGGAAGTACGAGGGGGGAAAAGAGAGATACGTAGTAGTAACAGAGAAAGAACGAGAGGGGTAAAGAGAAATACGTAGTAGTAAACAGAGGAAGAACGGGAGCGGGGAAAATGATAGAGAAAGAGATAGAGTAGCGTCAGAAAATATAAAGTT
>NW_026318064.1:0-527 GCF_001194135.2 Octopus bimaculoides
ATATATATATATATATATACATATACATATACATATATACATAAATATATGTACACGTACATATTTATACGTACTATTCCTGCCTATGTGTTTGTATAAAAACAACCCCAAAATAACTTTACGTAAAAATATATTAATATTGTTGTCATTATTATTATTATTATTATTATTATTATTATTATTATAAATTATTATCATTATTATTATTATCATCCATTTTATTTAGGCATATACGTTAGACAACTACAGATATGTTTCGATCATATAAAGTCATCATCGGCAAACTATGAATACCGGTGTCCTGGTTAGAATAATCAAAGACGAATTAAAAAACTGGAACGTAAATGGATTGCAGAAGAAATTCCTCAACGATGTCCTTGGCCAGAACATTAATTGTTATTTCATTTGTTAATGTGTGTGATGCAGATTATATTAATTAACTACGAATAAGAGTATGACCAATAGTAATTGATTAACAATACTATGTAAATAATTAGCAATGTATACATATACATATCTGTGTGTGT
>NW_026318065.1:0-613 GCF_001194135.2 Octopus bimaculoides
TGTGCATGTATTTATTGTAAGCAAGGAGGGATGAGATAATGCAGGCATTTACCTCAGGTAGCACTCACATGACTGGCAGCTATCTACAATTACATAAAAAAGATTTTCTCTTGTGTAAATACATGAAATTTACTTCCACCATAGAGTATAAATAATAAATGAAGAACGGAGTATATGACATTACATTTATTCCATGGTTTACAATTGTTTCAACAACATGCAGGTGACCAGTCACATATGTAAATTGACATGGATGATTATGATTTACTCATATGTATTATGAAATGTATATCATATAATAACATCAGCCATCATTTATTATAACTGATCAGAGAAAGTATGAATTAGTTATTCCACTCAAATAAGAAAAACTTGGATAAGATTGAAGTGGGAGGGGCTAAGATTAAGAAAATCAACAAGAAGAAAAATGGGTAGGTTGATTGCATAAAGTAGGAATGCTTTGTCAATTGGTAGATATAAGTGTGTCTATTTAAAGTACTAGCATAAGAGTTTGAAGCTAAGTGCTTTATTGCCTTAACATACATATACACATATAAAGGCAAGGCCATATATATACTTATATATGCCACGTATATATATATATATATATATA
>NW_026318066.1:0-343 GCF_001194135.2 Octopus bimaculoides
TATATATATATATATATATATGTATGTATGTATGTATGTATGTATTCTTTGCCGTTGTTTATGTGGGAACAGAGAAAAGATCTGAATTCACCAAGGTTTCAGTTTCGTATTTAGACTTCGTGAGGTGGCATAATCGTTAAGCACTCTGGGCGAAATACCTGCCCGTATTTCATCTGTCGTTGCTAAGTTCAAATTCCACCAAAGTCGACTTCGCCTTTCATTCTTTGGTGGTCGATAAAACAAGTATCAGTTGAGTGCTGGTGTCGATATAATCGACTTAATCCTTTCTACGAGCTTGCTGGCCATGTGCCGAACTTTGAAATCTGTACCTACACTTCGTGTC
>NW_026318067.1:0-405 GCF_001194135.2 Octopus bimaculoides
TGTGTGTGTTTGTGTTTGTCCCCCACCACTGCTTGTAATGTAGGTGGTCACTCAACCTGCTAGCAACCAAATCTCTCTCAAATCTCAGCCTACAGTCTGCTCCGTCAGGGATGGTTGAGCTGTCACTTAAAATAACAACAGGACTGCATTGAGTTCCACCTGTCATCTTTGTTGCGGCTTCCACAGTTGGATGGCCTTCCCAATGCTAACTGCATCCTGATACGTATTGGGTGCTGCTTTCATTTGTGCCACCAGCAAATCATCAAACACAACTTTTTTTTTTCTTCATCAACTGTAAAACATTTCTACTCTCTTGTTCTTCTCTCCAGAACCACCACTACCACCAGCACCGCTACAACATCACTAGAACCACCATCATAAACATCACCACCGCCACCACCTCCA
>NW_026318068.1:0-215 GCF_001194135.2 Octopus bimaculoides
CATACATATATATATATAATTATATATATATATACATACATATATAAATATAATTAAATATATATATAAACATACATATATATATATAAATATATATATAAACATACATATATATATATATAATTATATATATATATATACATACATATATATATATATATAATTATATATATATATAAACATACATATATATATATAATTATATATATATATAT
>NW_026318068.1:225-393 GCF_001194135.2 Octopus bimaculoides
TATAAACATACATATATATATATAATTATATATATATATATACATACATATATATATATATAATTATATATATATATAAACATACATATATATATATAATTATATATATATATACATGCATATATATATATAATTATATATATATATACATACATATATATATATAAT
>NW_026318069.1:0-280 GCF_001194135.2 Octopus bimaculoides
TATTATTATTATTATTATTATTATTATTATTAAGGTAGTGAGCTGGTAGAATTGTTAGCATGCTGGGCAAAATGCTTAGAGTTATTTCGCCTGTCACTACATTCTGAGTTCAAATTCCGCCATGGTTAACTTTACCTTTCATCCTTTCAGGGTCAATAAATTAAGTACCAGTTAAGTACTGGATGGTGCCCCAGCATGGTCGCAGACTAACGACTGAAACAGGTAAAAGGTAAGAGCTATGCAGATGCTTTTCACTACATTTATGGCAGAATACACAGTG
>NW_026318070.1:0-195 GCF_001194135.2 Octopus bimaculoides
CCTGATCAGTGTAGTGAGTAGTGACTTCACTGTTTATCCTTTCTCGGGCGTGAAGATTTGAGTCCTCGATTTTGTTATTTAAGGTAATGAGGTGTGAGTTAATATTTTTGAGTTCTTTAAGTATATCCTCGTTTGTAATTTTATCCGAAGTATTGGTCTTCTGTGGCATTTTCGGTCTCACGTGTTTTGGTATAT
>NW_026318070.1:2924-4863 GCF_001194135.2 Octopus bimaculoides
ATATATAAATATATATGTATGTATGTATGTATGTATGTATGTGTGTGTCTGTGTTTGTCCCCCCAGCATCGCTTGACAAACGATGCTGGTGTGTTTACGTCCCCGTAACTTAGCGGTTCGGCAAAAGACACCGATAGAATAAGTACTAGGCTTACAAAGAATAAGTCCTGGGGTCGATTTGCTCGACCAAAAGGTGGTGCTGCAGCATGGCCACAGTCAAATGAGTGAAACAAGTAAAAGAGTAAAAGAGAAAGAGAGTAAAGAGAGAATAAGAATCAATTTTACGTCAATACGATGGGTTACTGCATACTTTTGTAGAATACAAACGTATTATTCTTAAGCAAGAATATTATTGACAGTGACTTCAAAGTTCCGGTAAGCTAAGCCATCATCCAACTGGTATTTAAATATACAGTAGTGGACAAAATTAGAGAACACGAATAAAAAGTAAAAATATTTACATTTCTACTTCATTTTTCCGAAGGGGATTTTTACTGTAGATGTTCAATATTTACAATAAATTTTGTAGGAAGTTTGTTCCCCTAAATGATTTATAATAGAAAAAAAATGTTTATTTGAAAAATGCAAGATGAACAAAATTAGAGAACGTATGATGTAAAATTCAAGAAATCAAAATTTTGCCAAAGATTTTTACAATCGACATCAATATATTAATAGATGTGTACATTCCCTTATTTCTAATGATATCAGCATGTCTCCGTCCACAAGATTTGACCAATTTCTCACATAATGTCTAATTTTATTACCTAATTTTATTCCATCCTTCCTGAAGTTTTCCCCACAAAACCGTAACGTTCACAGGTCATCGCTCTCCGATCTTATCACCAAGTATCTCGTAGCTACATAATTAGGAGACTTATTTACATAAAAGCCATTAGAAAAATACATATGATCAGTAGGGTAGAATATCATAGAAAGGAACAAATAGTTTAATCACCAAAAACATGATGAAGTCAGACTAACTAGGCAGGATTATCCATGGGATAGTAATCACGTGTAGCATACCACATAACATAACATGTAGCTTATAACATATGCAATGCAATTTAATTCACCATATAGCTCAATATCCCATGATTTTATTATATATAATACGAGAGGGTAAGTTTTGGTGTCGTATCTGATGTGAACTCATCTTCTAGTATTATCTTACATATTAAAACTGAAAACGTGTGTGTGTGTGTGGGCATGTCCTCATTTTGCGCCAAAACGGCTCGATCGATTTTTCTTAAACTTCACACGCACATTGCTTATGTGTCTGGAGAGGTTTTAAGTATAAATTGATTTCGAAAAAATGTCCGGGTAAACTGCGGGAGGAATAACATTTGGGCGCGGTTGAACGGCGGGTGTAATTATTTTTAAGCTTCCAAGGGAAATAACCCATATCCTCTTTCGTAAATTATTTGGTAAAATGAAATTGAATATAAGTATTTCTTAGTACAAGGCTTAAACAAGTTAATACTATTCTCCTAAACAATAGATTCACTTATTTCGCTTAGTGACTTATTCACGAATATACCAACACTAGCGCTGCTGAGGGTAATATTCTCTGGGAATGCACAGAAGCTTTTTTCACAGTTAATTACTTTGAATTGTTATTATCTCATATCTGATTAGACTGTTATTACATAACATGTTTCATGATTTTAGTATACATACCTCAAAAGTATTTCCTCCTATGTTCTATATACTCTGGGAACATATTAAAGCCCTTTTCAGGGCTAATATATTAATTCTTACTATAGGGTAATTAATTTCATGTTATTACATAACTGACTTCGCAATTTGGGTATTTATAACTTATTGGGAATTCCTAAAAACAAGATCCTTGGTAAGACAGTTCGGTATTCTCAATAGATACACCAAAACCGTTTTAAGGGCTACATACTTTGTGTTGTTGTTACTGGATTAGCGAAAC
>NW_026318071.1:0-719 GCF_001194135.2 Octopus bimaculoides
TATCAAACTTTCGATTTTGAATTTTCGTCATTAATTGTTTACATGAACCGAACTATAGTAGTATAACATACAGTTTGTCTTTTTGTAATTTTTCGTAATATATAGCTTCCATTTTGTTTTATAAAAGTTATTACGCAGAAATTGCCTGCTTCCAAACCCTGTTTTCTGATTGAGTAAAAATAATCATACTTCAAACCGCTGTAACATTTTTCTAAAACTTTTCTGGAACAAGTGAATAACAGCAACAGATTCAACGTGAAAAATTACATCAATACACTAAATTTGGAAATTTTCATTTAATTTTAAAATTTCAAAACGTGAAAGCCAGACAGAAAATATCCCTTTTGGGGACTTGTATTGTAAAAATACTAAACACACACACACATGCACACGCACACGCGCACGCGCGCACACACACACGCACGCGCGCACACACACAAACACACACACACACACACAATTTTATAGGGTAGAAGTTGTTTATTTCGAATTACAGTATCAGACCATCGGAAGAATTTCTAGATATTTTAGAACAAATGTTTTTCCCAGTCTGGTGGGGTAATCTTTATAATAATAATAATGTGTTCACTATAAAAATGGCAGCAAAGAAACCTAATTTACTCCATATCCTGAAGATGAGGTTGAGAAACATTGTTGACAAAGGTGGACTTGGAAACTTTATTGTTTGAAACGAACTATAAAGGCCTGATAGGCAATAT
>NW_026318072.1:0-359 GCF_001194135.2 Octopus bimaculoides
CACACACACACACACACACACACACACACACACACGTATGCTCACATGCATACACATGCATACATGCGCACACGCTCACACACATACACACAAGTCTGATCAAGTAGCAGAAATAATCCAGGAATATCGTATTATCTTTAAAAAACAAAATTTGCGTTGTGTGTATGTGTGATTACATCTGCATGTGGGAATGTGTGTGTATGATTACGTGTGCATGTAGGAATGTGTGTTTGTGTGCATGACTGTGAGTACATGTGGGAATGGGTGTCTATGGCTATGTGTGCATATGGGAATGGGTATATGTGTGACTACATGTGCATGTGTGAATGTGTGTGTGTGGCTGTGAATACATGTAGGAA
>NW_026318073.1:0-330 GCF_001194135.2 Octopus bimaculoides
AACACGACGCTCATTCGAATTTGATGTTGAAATTCGAATGAAGGAGCCTTGGATCTAGGTTCGAAACCGGTTCTTTCTCTATTGGTAAGAAATCTTGAAATAAAGCTGAATAATGACATACACATAAACATACATATATACATACATACAATAATACATATATACATATACATACATATATACATACATACAATAATACATATATACATATACATACATACATACATACATACATTATGTCATATTTTAAAAAAGCAGTGGATAGGAGCCACATTGAGAAGAATGGTGAAACTAACTATAATAATGTATAGAAAAATAATAAACCATAAA
>NW_026318074.1:0-205 GCF_001194135.2 Octopus bimaculoides
CTCATTGGTATGAGCTATCAAGTGCCTGACGATAGTGACAAACCAGAAAAAGCGTTAGTATCACGTTTTATTACTTCACGTTTTGTTCGTTTTGTTCGAAAGATATAACATATTGTCTAATATAGTACCGAACAGATTTTGTAAGAATACATGCATACATACATAGAGGCATACATTTACACACACGCACACACGCACACACGCA
>NW_026318075.1:0-328 GCF_001194135.2 Octopus bimaculoides
TTTTAACGTTCTAGCTCACTTCCGCTGTCTACAGCAGTGCTTAGAAGGAACGTGTGTAGCATGTGATCATCGTATTGACTATGAATCTGCATCAAATTTTGCCAAACGGTTGGTGATACCTGCTCAGAAGTCTACACAAAGTTGCAGAAAGCGTATGGATAGTAGTGTTTGAGCCGAAAAAATGTCGATAGTGACGAACATTCTGGGAGATCCACATCCAACAGAACTGAGAAAAATATTGCAGACGTGCATGCAGCTGTGAGGGGAAATCATCAAAACACCATCCATGAGTTATCAGAGGATGCGCAGATTAGTTACAGTTCAGTTC
>NW_026318076.1:0-251 GCF_001194135.2 Octopus bimaculoides
CACGTATAGACAATGTCCCCTTCATCACGAAAATAGAGAGCAAAGTTTGAAAGAAGATATAGAGTAAGGAAGTTTCGTTTAAGGTTATATTATGTTGGTCACCAGTTATGGGTTAGATACTGACTATTTTTATATTGACATGGTTAGGCATGATGGGAAAACAGAAATTTAAATAAATTATAAATATGTTATTATTATATATTATGAAGTATTCTGGGTAATGATGAATGATAAAAGAGAAATTAGAATGC
>NW_026318077.1:0-204 GCF_001194135.2 Octopus bimaculoides
AGCAATATCTTATCTCCTCCACTATTTCAGTATTATGTGTCAAAAATGAAGCAACATCACTCTAGTGTAACGTCAGATACTTTCACTCTAACACTGAAACTATTCCACTATTTCAGAATTACCTGTCAAAAGTGAAACAATAACATGTCGTTAGTGTAATTTCAAATATTTTCACTTTAATATTTTCAATTTCATACTGAAACT
>NW_026318078.1:0-326 GCF_001194135.2 Octopus bimaculoides
TGTATGTATGTATGTATGTATGTATGTATGTTTGTATGCATGCATGTATGCATGTATGTATGTATGTTTGTGTGTGTATGTGTGTATGTATGTATGTATGCATGCATGCATATATCTATGTATGCATGCATGTATAGGCATATGTATGCACATACATGCGTACACGTATGTATAAGCAAATGTAGATACATATAAATATATGGATGGATGTGTGTATGGATAGAGAAAACAATGCACATATACACACACATATATATTATATATTCACTCACATGGATGTGTGCGTATAAATAGACAGACAGACAGACAGACAGACAGACAGACAG
>NW_026318079.1:0-457 GCF_001194135.2 Octopus bimaculoides
CATATATAGGTTTGGACATTTTGTTGGAATTATAACAATACGAACCTATGGACCAGTCCTCCATTCCAAACGCAACTAATGCATATGTACCAAGGAACATGTCTGTACGGAAATGTTTATGTATACATATGTGTATGTATGTATGTGTGGGTGGGTATATATATATATATGTGTGTGTCCTCCTCATGTATAATAACAATAATAATTGATTCGTTGGTGTGCATGTATGGACATTTGTGTATGTACATTTAAATGTATATATATGTATTTATGTATTTATGATTATTTATGTATATCTATGTCTATGTTAAAGTATGCATATATATGTGAGTTTTTACGGTTTTTATATTTTTATATTTGGATATTTTAAATTAACCTTATGAACTTTATAAAATCTCTGTAGAGGCCTAGAGAATCATCCATGTACCTCCATTTCATCTATTAATTACTTCAGCCT
>NW_026318080.1:0-261 GCF_001194135.2 Octopus bimaculoides
TAATTATTATGGGTGAATTTTACTATGAAATAAACCAAAAATAATGCGCTCTTTTATGTTCAAAATATGTGTCCTAATTTAGGTTAATAAATAAAGAATGTTTAGATAAATTATGTCAATCGTAATCAATTTTTATCTTCTAACATATGAGGGAGTTAATGATATGTTTTACTAGAACTATTTGAGGAAATCATGTATTACGGATTAATGCGATAGCGTTTTATAAAAAAGTGATTGTTATTTAAATGCTGAAAATACATG
>NW_026318081.1:374-649 GCF_001194135.2 Octopus bimaculoides
TATATAATGAAAAATATTTCAATACAAATGTATTAATACAAATGTATCAATTTCCAGCGTCGTTTTTATATCGATTGCTATTCTCCAGCAAATATCGGTACCTTGTTGTACCATTCTTATGAATTTATATATATATATACCCTTATAGGGCTACTTTTTGCTGGAAATTGATACATTTGTATTGAAATATTTTTCATTATTGACTTCTTCACTGTTCTCAATTCTGTTAACGGCTGGGCGTTCGGGCGAGTATACTTGGCATTGATGTAGCAACA
>NW_026318082.1:0-216 GCF_001194135.2 Octopus bimaculoides
TATATATACATACAGATACATATATACGTAACACACCAGAAAATATATATATCATAATTAGAGAGAAAGAATAAGAACGCGAAGTAATTATGGATGATGAAGAAGTGAGAAAAAATAAGATTATGAAGAAATATATTTGTATTTCATTATATACATACATACACACACATAAACACACACACACACACACACACATACACACACATACACACACAC
>NW_026318083.1:0-440 GCF_001194135.2 Octopus bimaculoides
CATATTCTTAGTTTATGCATGTGTATGCAAATATAGTATTGGTATAATCCATTTATGTTCATTAGAAATGAAACAAATAAAGAATTTTGACATGTACGAATATTTATTTCCCCCACTGTATGTATATATATATGTATATATATATGTGTGTGTGTGTATATATATATGTATATATATATATATATGTATATGTATATATATATATCGTTAATCAAATATATTCAATGAGAATACAATATACTGAATTTCTAAACAGTGTTTTTGGTAGGGAAATGTCTAAAACATTAAAGAGTGATTCTATATTATATTATAAAATAAGACCAGGAAAATTATATCAAAAAATCATCACAGAAGATATATGTCAAAAATAATATTGTATTAATAGATAGATGTATCTATACTATAAAAGGCAAATTTTCTCTGTGTGTGTGTGTATGTTT
>NW_026318084.1:0-278 GCF_001194135.2 Octopus bimaculoides
GTATAACGCTCGGGAAGTGAAAAAGTCTTTAACGTTTCGAGCCTACGCTCAGCCACAGAAAGGAAGTAGAAAGAAACAAGGAGAGAAACAAGGAGAGAAGAAAAGGAAAGTGTAGTGGCTGCACATACATATATATGTGTATACATACATATGTATGTATGAATGTATATATATTTATATCATATATGTTAACACCTGCCGCTTTGAGACGGTATATATCCACTGCACCAATAGCAGCCCACCAGCAAATACACGAAGCATATATGTTAAGTATATAT
>NW_026318085.1:0-266 GCF_001194135.2 Octopus bimaculoides
ATATATATATATATATATATATATAGATATATATATATATATATATCCGCACACATCTCGGATGATGTATTTATTTCAGTGAACATTCATGACATGCTGTCTTTGTGTATGTTAGTAATATGTCATTAGTATATTAAGAAAATATTTAGTGAATATTGAAATAATGATATCTTCTATAATATAAATAGAGGCATGATAAATTATATTGGGATATTTATATATGTATACATATATATCTGCTTATTTACACATACATATATATATAT
>NW_026318086.1:0-499 GCF_001194135.2 Octopus bimaculoides
AATCTTATCATCTGCCCATGATCAATACTAACATAAAAAATCAAATTATAATTCAATATAATTCAAATATATCTATCCTTGTCAAACATATCGGTTTCAATTCTGGCAGATTTGACTGCTATTTCTAGCAGACCAAGCAACCACCAAAGGAGTCTACTCTGGCTGGCTCATGGCTCATGTTTCTGTTGGTATTCTTATTCTTTTATTTTACCCCACCCCCACCCCATCCTGGTACTGTCTCATCATATAGACCAATGATGAAAAGCATTCCAAATGTGACCATCCCATTTATTTCATTTTACCATGGCTGTTAAGAAACTCACTTCCCAACCTCATGGTTCTAGGTTCAGTCCCTCTGTGTGCCACCTTGGGCAAGTGTCTTCTACTACAGCCCCTGGCTAGACCAATGCTTTTTGAGTGTATTTGGTAAACAGAGACTGTGTGGAAGCCTTCCATGCCAGCATGGAACATTAAGGATGATGATAATTATATATATATA
>NW_026318087.1:0-524 GCF_001194135.2 Octopus bimaculoides
CAGGAGGATCAGTTAATTATGATTTTATTGAACATATTCCCCTCTCAGATGCACACACTTATTGCAGCAGCCCTTCAATTTTTCTAAGCCCTATAAAAGAACTCAGAAGGTCAGGCCTCCAACCAGGCCTTTCGCAATACCCTTATAGACAGGAATTTTTCAACACCCCTTCATATACAAAACACACATACACACACACACACACACACACACACAAACAAGTGAATGGACAAATGAAAAAAAGTGACACTCAACACATTTGATAGAAAGTACATATATTTTTAATAACAAGATATCTGATGAGATGGTTCATCATAACATGCCCAAAGCTGAGTCAAACTGTTATTAAACATAAATATAGACAAATGAATATATATATAAGTAAATACAACCCTACAACGTCTAACTTCTACAGAATCACTTGAACCCATAGTGATATAGAAATTGTTCAGTGTATTTCCTAGTCCATAGTTTGTTATTAAATTTAATAACTATGGACTAGGAAACATACATTGGACAATTTC
>NW_026318088.1:0-224 GCF_001194135.2 Octopus bimaculoides
TCTGTGACAGCAACATACACATTGCTCCCGTTCTCTATCTCCCCCTCTTCTTCTCTTCCTAACTCGCTCTCGCAAATGTATACACGTGCAAGTAAACACAATCATTCACGTTCGTCAATGTGGCATAACTACAGAGTTGTACCCACCGACTTTGGAAGGTCATAACTTTCAGAAAAATGAATATTTTTTAATGAAATTTTCTATGCATATATTATTTATTATGT
>NW_026318088.1:842-1938 GCF_001194135.2 Octopus bimaculoides
TATACATAGATTATGCCTCCAAAGAAGAGAGCTTGCTGGGGAAAGGAAGCAACCGGTTTAAAATGACATTCCAGAAGCTACTTTGAACATAATGCAAAATGGTGCATCAACATCTGCCCAATCTGATAGAATTCTGGCAAAACTGTGTACCAACAGATCGCCAGCAATTGCTTCATCAGAAATTGCCGTCCTAGCTCCTGCGAAAAGGGATTACCCTGCAGTGTATAATCAGGGCAGCGCAAAAAGTTGTTTTCACAAGCATTTCTATAGCCAATTAGACGGATGAAATTTACATACGCTTAATAATGTTATGCTTAATAATTTTACGCAAAACAGCCTTCAGACTTTCCCTATTAATTTCATCGTCTTCTGAATTATGAACAAATTTGATGATGATGATAATGTATGCCATATTTCCTGATATTATCCATAGTGGCAAAAGTATACTTCCCAAATTATCTGTTATATGATGGGAAACATTCTAGCATTTAAACAAACACGCAGAGTTGCTCTTTCTCATTGTCAAAGTTTTGGGATTAATTTAAATAAACTAAACCAGAATTGTTGTATTTCTTCTCCAGTTAGTATCTTACAAGTACTTTTTTTTTTATCTTCACATATTTTTTGCATTTTCGTTCAATATTCATAGCTATTTAGTGTTATCTGCTTCCAGACAGCATCTAATATAAATTTCAGATTCTTAGTCTGCTCATTTGACTGCAGTCTGTCTCTAAGAAAAATAAAATATATTTGATTGTTTTCCCTGTACTATGCCTCTCTGTATTGACAGAGAATTAGGAACTGTGAGGAAATTATGGTGTTTCACTAGTGTGCATACGTGTGCAACTACAAATAGTTGGTAGTTGGATAGGACATAAGAAACACACATACGCACACGCACACATATACACGTGTGAGTGTGTGTGAGTGTCTGTGAAAGATGGTTTTTAAGAAATATTTCAGAACAAATTGGAACATTTGCTTTGAATTTAGCCAATATTTAGGATTGAGTAGAAACTAAATAGAGGAATTAATATATATATAAAAAAAAGGTGTTATTCTGTTGTAAAATAACATACACATTCACACACACACA
>NW_026318089.1:0-235 GCF_001194135.2 Octopus bimaculoides
ATATATGATAATGATGCTGATGTGTATGCTGATGATGATGATGATGATGATGATGATAAGAAAAGAGAAATGTGTATCAACTTTGAAATATAACTCCTTAATCTGAAAGACAATGAATGCGAGTGAGTGAGTGTGTGTGCGCACGTGCATGTGTGAAAGTTTGAGTTTGAGCGTGTAGAAGTGTGTGCGTATGTGTGTGCATAGTGCATAACTTAAGCATATTAGCTATAACGGT
>NW_026318090.1:0-207 GCF_001194135.2 Octopus bimaculoides
TAAAAAATCTTGCAAACCAAATCCAAAAACGAAATATATATATAGATATAGATAGATAGATGTTTTCAGTATTTTGGCTTTAACATTGTTATGACCTGTACAGATACAGAGACACACTAAAGCTATTATGACAAGTAAACACATGACCGAGACCATTGGAAATGACTACTGACCGAGACCTTTGGAAATGTGCTGTGCGTGAGAAGA
>NW_026318091.1:0-395 GCF_001194135.2 Octopus bimaculoides
TATATATGTATATATGTATACATATATATATATGTATATGCATATATATATGTATATATATTTATATATATGTATATTTATATATGTATTTATGTATATATATATATGTATATATATGTATATATACATATATGTACATATATGTATATATATATGTATATATATATGTATGTATATGTATATATATATGTATGTGTGTGTGTGTGTGTGTGTGTGTGTGTGTATGTATGTATGTATATATAACAAAATTAACAGAATGAGATAAAAATCCAAGGCTGTGAAAGATTTCAGAACATTTATAAAGAGAAGGTCTTACAGCTGTTTCCGGGATATTTTATATATGCATTCATCGGAGACGGTGTGAGAAAATAGTTAAGCAATAGTTATTCTAGATA
>NW_026318092.1:0-404 GCF_001194135.2 Octopus bimaculoides
TATTTATATATTTATATATATATGTATTTTTGTGTCTGTGTTAGTCTCCCCGCCGTCACTTAACAACTGATGCTGGTATGTTTACGTCCCCGCAACTTAACGGTTCGGCAAAATTGACTGATAAAATAAGTACTAGGCTTGCAAAAAATACATCCTGGAGTCGATTTGTTCGACTAAAGGTGGTACTCCAGCATGGCTGCAGTCAAATGACTGAAACAAGTAAAAGTAAAAGAATATATGTATGTATATATACTTAAGATATGTATACTCATCTATTCACATGTTTATATCTCTTTCTCCCCTTCTTGAACTTCCCCTTTATCTATCTATCTATCTATCTTTCTATATACTCTTTACTCTCTTACCTGTTTCAGTCATTTGACTGTGGCCATGCTGGAGCACCG
>NW_026318093.1:0-464 GCF_001194135.2 Octopus bimaculoides
ATATGCAATGCATATTGCCCACCGGATGCTCCAAACCACATAGGCAAATTAGAAGATTGCCTCACTAGAATTAAAAAAATCCTCATGAAACTGGAACACCATGTGACCATATTTCTTATGGGTGATTTCAACTTCCCCAACGTCAAATGGCCCGAAGGGCTCATACTCTCAGGAATGACTTATCGCAAGCAAGCACAGGTGGAATGCCTGCTCAACCTCACCAATGCCCTATTCATGGAGCAAACTGTTCTCAGACCAACTAGAGCGAATAAAATTCTAGATCTCTGCTTCACGAACGATACGGACATCATTCATGATGTGAAAATGACGCCGACATTAGTTTCGGATCACAACATAATAGAGCCGTCTATGTTTGGGCCAAAAGAAATCAGAGACATACAACCTAAAGGAAGCACCCAAATGTGGACGTAATATACCTTGATTTTGCAAAAGCTTTTGACAAA
>NW_026318094.1:0-468 GCF_001194135.2 Octopus bimaculoides
TATATATATATATATATATACATACACACACACACACATATACATACATGCATACATATATATATATGTATACACATATATACATAGATTTGTTTACAAATTAAAAAGCACTCTCATATAGTAAAGAATTTATATTTATTGGAGAGAGAGAAAGAGAGAGAGACATTGAGAGTGTGAACATTCCACTAGTTTCCTAATTAAACCGATAACAGTTTTGTCACGAGCCAAAGAGAGTGTCTCTATGCGGTCGTTCGACCTGCTAGAAATGACAGTGAAATCTCCTTCGTAGTAAAATGATCATGAGACACACTAAATAGAAGACGCGATTGTCACGGCTGGAACATGCCTTGGATCACAGGTCTCCCTGGATCATCAGGGTTGAGTTGAGTCGAGTTGGATGCCGAATATCAAGAACTATTCCTGGCATTCTTCTTCCTGTTTCCCCACCTCCGCCACCACCACCACCAC
>NW_026318095.1:0-435 GCF_001194135.2 Octopus bimaculoides
TGGCAGAAAACTTTAACAACATACTAGCAGAGCCAGAGACAATGCCTGAAAACTATCTTAATCCCTAAATCCACGGAAACGGAGAAACCACAAAATTATAGACCTATAACCTGTCTCCCTACGATCTACAAAGCCTTTACTGCAATGATATCGCAGAGATTGAGTAAGCACCTGGAAAATAACAACCTGTTTCCAGAAGAGCAGAAGGGATGCTGCAAGGGCTCATACGGCTGTAAAAATCAATTATTGATCAATAAAGCCATAACTGAAGACAGCCGCAGAAAGAAGGAAGGCCTCAGTATGGCCTGGGTGGACTACCAAAAGGCTTTTGACAGTGTTCCCCACAGGTGGATTCTCGATACACTAGCTATAAACAAGGTGGCATCAATTATTATAAAATACATAAGGCACTCCATGAAGAAATGGCAGACAGTG
>NW_026318096.1:0-219 GCF_001194135.2 Octopus bimaculoides
TGAGATAACAAAAATGTACCGATACTTTTTTTTTCTTTTCCTTAACAAAATATCTAATTCCATTAAATATGTGCGCCGTCTGATGATGCACCACGTGGACCGTTTCGTGGAACATAATGATAATGCACAAAAGAAGGATAATGCAATTCTAAAACACAAGCATAATCACTAAAATATTATCATGTGGAGAATCCGGGCATCGATCCCGGTACCTCTCGC
>NW_026318097.1:0-344 GCF_001194135.2 Octopus bimaculoides
GACATTGAGAAACCTTTTTAAAGAAGTGAATCATATATATAAAGCAATATCATTTTTAATAAAAAAAATAAACTGAAGACCCTGTTATGTATCCGAGGTCAAATTATTTATGCATCTCAAGTATGGAAGCAATTTGCGCAGCTGTTTTTGTGTGAAAAACGAAAACACACACACACACAGGCCTATTTCATATAAGACTAGCAGAGATACCCGGTGTTGCCAGGGATTAAAGTGGCATAGTTTGTATATCTATATATATATAGCTGAGTTTGTGAGTGTGTGTGTATGTGTATGCAATTCATACATTTACACAATTCCAAATTTCTTGAATGAAACAATCGGAA
>NW_026318098.1:0-583 GCF_001194135.2 Octopus bimaculoides
TTATTATTATTATTATTATTATTATTATTAATATGATGTTTATTTGTTGTTTTCATTTTAATAAAAATAAATCGTGTCTCCTCAATACACGTCACCATTTAGGCATTTCCTGCTATTTACACGGTAATCTCAATGTCTTCTTTCGTATGTATATTATTTCCTTGCAGATATAATGTTAAAGATGGAAGAATGAAAATAAAATTAAAAATACCAATGACTCGAATTATTAATAGATCTATTGTATATTGACAAAAGTTGAAAATATTTCAAAATGGTTTTATATTTCATTGTTGATCATATAATCATATGTTGCAAATAAATTCAGTTGTGTCAATTGAATGGAATATATTTTGCATACAATCGCACGCATGCAAGCACACACAGCCATACATGTATATATTTATGTGAACTGTGTAAATATGTGTGTACGTATGGTTAGGTATGTATGTATATGTAACATATATACACATGCATATGTGTGTGTGTTGTATATATGTTAGATATATATGTATATAAATATACATGCAGACACGCGTGTGCACGCAATTGGCGAACAACAGTACATTTCAACACGCATATATTC
>NW_026318099.1:0-107 GCF_001194135.2 Octopus bimaculoides
AATCCATATATATATACATATATATAAATCCATATATATATACATATATAAATCCAAATATATACATACATATATAAATCCATATATATACATACATATATAAATCC
>NW_026318099.1:117-290 GCF_001194135.2 Octopus bimaculoides
TATATACATACATATATAAATCCATATATATACATACATATATAAATCCAAATATATATACATATATAAATCCATATATATATACATATATAAATCCAAATATATATACACATATAAATCCAAATATATATACATATATAAATCCATATATATATATACATATATAAATCCAT
>NW_026318100.1:0-217 GCF_001194135.2 Octopus bimaculoides
TGTATGAGGTGAAAATATCGTACAGAAAACATCTCCCATTACTAGAAGGTTCATGTAAGGTGGTGTCTATACATGTACGTGTGAATGTGAATATACACACACACATACACACACATACACATATGTATGTATATATGTGTGTGTATATATGTATATGTATATGTATGTATATACATATACATATACATACACACACACACACAAACACATATATATA
>NW_026318101.1:0-1272 GCF_001194135.2 Octopus bimaculoides
TATACATATATATATATACACACATATATATGTGTGTGTGTGTATGTATGTATATACATATATATATATATATGGTGGGCTTCCATATAGTTTCTGTCCACCAATTCCACTGATAGGGTATTGGTCAGCTTGAGGCTACAGCAGAAGACAACCAAAGTGGCACCAGTAAGATAGAACTCGAGACCACATGGTGTGAGGCAAACACTAAATCCACCCAACCACGCCTTTTTAAGAATACAAATAACTCATCATCATTATCCGCACCATTGTATTTACATCTGCTTTCATCATGCCAACATCGTTTGGATGTGACTGGTCAAAGAAATGCCCCATCATTAGATGTCTTTCCTCTTACCATCGCATACTTGTTTTGCAGGTAATGTATTTTTATTCTGCTCATTTGTCTTCACACACAACTGTTAGACATACATCATCATCAGGGAAGTCACACTGCTAACAAGAATTGAAGGTAATCCTTCATTAAGTCTACCATTCAGAAAGTCCCTTGGGCTGCACGTTGCTCATGACTTAGCAACAGTATCAAGTATATCCCTCCTTCTTGAAGACAGTAGGATATGATTTGTGGGGCCATTTGTCTGCTATTTGCTGCTGGTTAGGCAACCCCACAAAGGCAAATGCATTGATTTGAATTGTGTATTGATTGAAAATAATGTACCTATATTTTGAAGGAATTAAATTTGAACTGATATACCAAAATGCTTTTACAAATTCATAAAAGGAAATTATGTTGCAATGAATATTAAATGAATAAATCGATGAATGATATATTTAATCAGACAGTTTGTTAAGAAAGAAGGAAAACTTGAGAAAACATCTCACAACGCTCATTACATTTGCTAAGTTAAATGTGTGTGTATAGACATGTATATACGTATGTATGTGTGTATGCGCGTGTGTATCTCTGTGTGAATGTGTCTGTGTTTGTGTGTATGTATGTATGTATGAATGGGTGGATTGATGGATGGACCAATGGATGGATGGTTAAGTTGTTACATTGAAATACACTGTATCACAGTGAATTATTTCTCAGTCAATCATATTACAGAATTTTGATAAATAGATAAATTAAATAATTTTGTTTTTACAAGACTGCATTTGTTAAGAGAGAAAGAAATACACAATTTGACTATCAGAAGCACAACAGTTCTCAGTGTTTGTTTCAGGTTATTGTGTACAAATGCAAACTTAAATATATATATACATATATGTATATATACACACACATACATACATACATACATACATACATAC
>NW_026318102.1:0-323 GCF_001194135.2 Octopus bimaculoides
CTATCTATCTATCTATCTATCTATCTATCTGTCCGTATGTCTGTCTGTCTCTCTGTCTGCCTTTCTATCCATCTATTCGATCGATCGATCGATCGACCTCCCCGTGCATATATATATATATATATATATATATATATATATATATATATATATATATATATATGTCTATGTGTATGCATACCTACATACATAATTATATTTATGTACGCCTGTACATCTATATGGGTCTCTATATATGTTATGTGTGCATGTGCATACCCATATATACAGACACATATACATATATACATACATATACGAACACATACATATTATATAAATAA
>NW_026318103.1:0-206 GCF_001194135.2 Octopus bimaculoides
GTGTGTGTGTGTGTACACACACATAATATGCATACATACATACGTATGTACATACATGACTACATACATACAGAAATTTATTCGGTCATATGTATATACATATATACATACAGAATCTATATAGCTATGCACATATATGTATGTATGCATATGTATGGATATACATATACAATTGTGTGCATACATGTGTGTGTGTGCATGTGTGT
>NW_026318104.1:0-251 GCF_001194135.2 Octopus bimaculoides
TTCTTATTATTATTATTATCGTTATCATTGAAAGCAGTGAGCCAGCAGAATTGTTAGCATGCTGTACGAAAGGCTTAGCTGTATTTCGCCCATCGCTATGTTCTGAGTTCAAATTCTGCTGAGGTCATCATCTTTGCCTTTCATCCTTTTGGGTCGATAAAGTAAGTACCAGTGAAGGACTGAGGTCTATGTAATCAACTGGTCCCCTTCCCCAAAATTTCAGGCCTTGTGCCTTTAGTAGAAAGGATTAT
>NW_026318105.1:0-303 GCF_001194135.2 Octopus bimaculoides
GGGAGGAAGTAGAAGAATAGGTGAGCAACGAGAGGAAAAGAGGAAGAGAGCAAGTACGAGGGGGAAAAGGAGATACGTAGTAGTAACAGAGGCAGAACGAGAGGGGTAAAGAGAAAACACACAAGCCACATAGAGAACATTCTTCTTCATCAGCTATCGGCGCAGGAGTGGTTGTGTGGTAAGAAACTTGCTTGCCAACTACTTGGTTCCGAGTTCAGTCCCATTGCGTGGCACCTTGAGCAAGTGTCTTCTGCTATAGCCTCGGACCGACCAAAGCCTTGTGAGTAGATTTGGTAGACGGAA
>NW_026318106.1:0-421 GCF_001194135.2 Octopus bimaculoides
ATATATATATATATATATATATATACACATACACATATATATATACTCACACGCATGTTGGTTTATGTGATCATATTTACATGTAAATTTCTTGGTATGTATACACACACACGCACGCGCACACTCATATACGTGTACTACCTTCATGTTTTTGTGTAGATACACTTACCTCCATCTCTATACATATAAATCTACATAAGTAAATGCGTTCACGATGTTTGGATATAAACTGCGCATAATGCTAATACACAAATGTCGACATAATTGTGTGTGTCTATTCATGTGTGCGTATCAAATCGCAATGGCGCTTGACCGACCATAAATTCTTAACGTTCCTTTAGCCAACCCTTACACGCTCTTAACCTTTCATCCACTTCACCACATTCTACACCGTCACACACACACACACACACACACACAC
>NW_026318107.1:0-416 GCF_001194135.2 Octopus bimaculoides
TCTTCGTCTGGCGAAGAGTCAACCGATGGAAAAAATATTGAAAGTTTATTATTTGGAGACGTTTCAGATTCTTCTGAAGGTGAATCGCCAAAACCTACGAATTCTACTGTGAAAAGCCTTCAAACAGAAGGAAAACAAAAAAGATGTTTTGCGTCGGCGGCTGGAGGTGGAACCCGCCAGCTGTCGACAAACAAAAGCGACTTACTAATGTTCAAAGACATGATTACTATTCAAGACGGTGTTGTCAAAATTCAACCCCCAGAGGATTATTTATTGTCGGAAAAAAAGAAAACCATCATATACAAGACATACTCTAAAAAAGAAAGAAGAATTGACCGAGCAAGCGAGGAGAGAGTGGGAAAATGCTTGAAATCCATCTGGCAGGATATCATATATCTGACCAGAGGTAAAATATT
>NW_026318108.1:0-218 GCF_001194135.2 Octopus bimaculoides
ACACACACACATAGAGGCACAAACACAACAGAGACCACTGCTCGCACAAATGCGCACATTCACAGACAGACAGATTGAAGTCGGCGCAGATAATTATCCCCTACATCCCCAAAACCTGTAAGGTGAGTTGACAAACGAAGACTGCAAAACGCTATTGTTCACCTGTGTTGATATTTGCCTCTAATCAACAACAAATGTCTGGCTTCCTTTCACGTGAT
>NW_026318109.1:0-828 GCF_001194135.2 Octopus bimaculoides
TTTTGCTAATTTCTATTTCAAGATCTTTATACTTGCTCAGTTTTTGCTAGGTCCTGAGAGATATATTTATGTCGATTGGGACAGTCATATCAATGAGGAGGCATGATTTTTGTCTGAAGTCTTTCAATATAATGTCTGGTCTATTCGCATTTACTTTCTGGTCAGTTTGAACGGCGAAGTTCCAGAGGAGTGAGATGTGATCTTTTTCAAGCACGGGAAGTGGTTTGTATTCCCATCGATTTTTTTCATGGGGAAGGTCCAAATTTTTGCAAATTACCCAGTGAATATGCTGGGCTGTTTTATCATGCCTGTCAGATACCCTGTAGGCGCAAGAAGACTGCCCGTGGAGGCAACATGATCAAAGGTTTCATTTTATTGTTTACATACTCGACATGTTGGGCTACTGCCATTCTTTAATATATTGGCCAGGTAGATCCTTGTAAGTAGGCATTGATCTTGGGCTGCTATAATAAACCCTTCTGTTTCTGATTTTAACCAGAAGTCACTAACCATTGATCGGTAACGGCTTTGTCAACATCGACACTATTAGCTCTCTTTGGATATTTGCCATTGAGAGGTTTTTCTTGCCATTTATCAGTAAGAATATCTAAGGCAGCAGTTTTAGCACAGGTTTTCATACGCTTCGCTTTTTCTGTGCTTGTTTCCAGTATGTCTAATTCTGGGATTTGTTGTATTTGGAATTCACTTAGATATTCCTTTGCCTGTTTTGTTACTGAGTATGATGATTTCTTCTTTTCATGCTTTAAGACAAGTTTCAACATCCAGTCCTCTGAGTTTTTCAGGTAGGTGTCTAGGCCAATTATTATT
>NW_026318109.1:1888-2621 GCF_001194135.2 Octopus bimaculoides
CGTAGAAGAAAAACGATGACGTGGATGATGATGATGATTGTGGTGATGCTGATGGTGGTGATGATGGTGATGAGGATGGTGTTGGTGGTAATGATGATGGTGGTAGCGGTGATGATGATGATGACGATGGTGGTGGTGGTGGTGGTGGCGAGGACGAGTGTGGTGGTGGTAGATGTGATGATGATGATGATGATGATGATTATGATGATGGTGGTGATGATGGTGATGGTGATAGCAGTGTTGTCGTTGTCGTTGTTGTTGTTGTTGTTGTTGTTGTTGTTGTTGTTGTTGTTGTTGAATGTGGTGGTTGGAGTGGTGTGAAGGATGGTGCCAACAGTGACGCTCGTAGAAGAAAAACGACAACGTGGATGATGATGATGATTGTGGTGATGCTGATGGTGGTGTGGTGATGGTGATGATGATGATGATGATGATGATGATTATGATGATGATGATGGTGATGGTGATGGTGGTTGTGGTGGTGGTGATAGCAGCGTTGTTGCTGCTGTGATAGTGATTGTGATGACGATGACGATGATGATGATGATGGTGGTGGTGGAGGTGGTGGTGGTGGTGACTGTAATGATCATAAGATCATGTTGATAATGCCAGAAGTAAGGCTCCTGGTAGTCGTTCGTCGTTCGTTCTTTCGTTGCTATAGAGATTGTTATTTTTTTTATATTAGTCGCTCACAAATCTGGTAGAATTTCAATCACCATTTTGAATACTGGTA
>NW_026318109.1:2857-4105 GCF_001194135.2 Octopus bimaculoides
GTATGTATGTATATATATATATATATAGATAGATAGATAGATAGATAGATAGATAGATAGATAGATAGATAGATAGATAGATAGATAGATAGATAGATATACACATACATATATATCATATATATATATATATATATATTATATTTATATGTAGATATATAAATGCATATACGTATCCATATACAGATGATGATAATGATGATGATGACGACGACGACCTACATGCAATATGCAAATGAACTGATGAAAACATGCATTTCAATGCTCGTAAGTTCCAAATACACCGCTCTCGACCCACAAGCAGACTACAGTCGAAATACATTAAACCAATGGGCAGTGCAATCCCAGAGTTAAAATCGGTACGTGACATGGGAAGCTACATGTGTAATGATGCAACATGTGTAATGACCCACATGTGTAATGATCCACATGTGTTATGATCCACATGTGTAATGATCCACATATGTAATGATCCACATGTGTAATGTGCATATTGCCAGCATGGCAACACTGTGCAGGCGAGTAACGGGATGGATCGTTAGATTACTCAAAACCAAAAATAAGGATCCCTTGCTACTCCTATGGATGACATTTGTCCTCAGTCGTCTGGATTACTGCTCTTAACTGTGGTCGCCGCAAAGCATCAAATCAGTGGCGGCACTTGAGGCAATCCAGTACCACTACACAAAGAAGATTGACTCGGTAAAACAGATGAGCTACTGGGAGAGGCTACAAGAAATGATGAAATGAAGGCAAGAAAGGTGTGCAGTGATATACATATGGAAGATCCTGGAAGGTCAAGTTATACCAACCGCCGAACTGGACGGTACTGCATAATACCAAAGACACCGTCTTCTTCATCTCAGATAAGGACCCTGTATTGCAACAGCTAGGGTTGCAGGCGATCACAACTGTTTAACATCCTGCCAAGAAGCCCAAGACATCTACAAGACGTAGATGTGGAAAAGTTAAAAAAAACACAAAGACAAACTTCTGTCTGAAATCCCAGATAAGCCACACATCATGGCAGGAGGCAGAAAGAAGAACAGCTTCGTCCAACTCGCTTCTTCACCAAAAATAGTACTGAAAGGAGACCCAGAAACATTGAAAGGCGGTGCTCCAGCATGGCCCCAACCTGTGGCTCAAACCAGTTAAAGAATAAAAAGATACACACACACACACACACACACACACACACACACACACACACACACACATATATATATATATATATATATATATATATAT
>NW_026318109.1:4273-5333 GCF_001194135.2 Octopus bimaculoides
TCCCGTCCAGCTGGGGAACACATACGCCATTGAAACCGGGAAACCGGGCCCATGAGCCTGGCTAGGCTTTAAAAGGGCGAAAAAAAGAATGCTACTTACTCTCTAATTGGCGTTCGACAGGCTCCTATGACGATATAAATACTTGCCGCAACTTTAAAAAAAAAAAAACATAGACAAAGTTAATTAATAAAAGTCATCAAAAATGAAGACAGTATAATTAATTATAGGGAATGATGCATCCATTGAAAACGATGTATGAAGCCATTAAGAAACGTCGTTTCTGGAATCTTCACAATTTGTATTTTACAGGAAATTATACCTTAATCTTAGTCAAAAAAATGTCGATCCCAGTAATTCATAAATGTAACGGTTCATTATACTTCTTAACGAAAATGGAGAGTTACAAACGACATATATAAGTACACAGTTGCTTCTGCCGTCAAAAATGACAGCCTTTTGAACTTCTACCACACACACACACACACACACACACACATACACACACACATACACACACACATCTATAAATACATATCTATATATACATACATACACACACACACATGCATATATATATATATACATACATTCATACATATATATACATACATACTTAGATACATACATACATGCATACATACATACATACATGCATACATACATACATACATACATGCATACATGTATGTATGTACACGTGAACACGAGAGTTTAATCGATTTACTGTCACCAGTCATGATTATGGAACGACATCTAAGCAGTTTCATGAACCAATACGATAAATACATCTGCTTATTAAATATTTCCGCTATTCATTCACTTTAAACACTTTTACTGACAGCCATAACTTCCTTCACAATAACGCAGCGAAGCGAATGTTTTGTAAAGCAACACATTGTATTCAAAGACGGTTAACTTTGAATTAAACAAGTTACAATTATTTGGTCTAAATTCTTTTAAGTTCCACTTTCCTCTAAATTTGCTGATTTTGTGCCAAAGTTTGAAACCATTTATTATTATTATTATTTTATGTTTTACTTTTGTTTTGCATTTGTACAAG
>NW_026318110.1:0-303 GCF_001194135.2 Octopus bimaculoides
GTGTGTGCGCGTGCGTGCGCGTGTGTGAGTGGGAGAGATAAAGAAGGAGTGAGCAGGATATCGGCATGCAAATAGATAGATAAATAAATACAGATAGATGGTCATAGACAGACAGGCAGGCAGGCAGGCAGGCAGACAGGCATGCAGACAGACAGACAGAAAGATAGATAGATAGATAGATAGATAGATAGATAGATAGATAGATAAGTAGGATATACATGCGTACTCAGTCAGGCAGTAATATAGAGATTCTGGTGGTTATACAGACATGTACGTACATATACAGATAATATATATATATAT
>NW_026318111.1:0-322 GCF_001194135.2 Octopus bimaculoides
AATCGTAGTTAATCCATTCACAATTTGTTTTCCTTTCGTGACCGTAAAATCTGAAAGTGCTTGACACATCTTATGTTGAAGATCGTATCCGGTTACGTAACGAAGCATTGTCATGTAGATTAAAAAACAGCACAGTTAAAAATAGCACATGTCAGTGAGTCAATGGGATTTCCTGACACTATATAGTATCTATATTTAGGAATGGTTTTATATCGCTTCCTCCAGCTGTATTAGTCTTTCAAATCACTATGTGTGTGTGGGGGGGTGCATACGTGAGCGCATGCAGATTTGTGTCTGTAATTTGAGAACTGGCATTTGTTTA
>NW_026318112.1:0-345 GCF_001194135.2 Octopus bimaculoides
CCAGAGATGGGTATTTCCAAGGCAGTGGAAGATTCTAAACTTCTTTTCAAAGGATGGTGATACCATGTGCTGCTAAATAGGAGACGTTGTTTATGTTTTCGATGTTCGTAAAGGCTCCTAATTCTTCTGTTCTTCCCTTCTATATATATATTTCCCAGACGGTCTTTCTGTAAATTTGTCTTGTTACTTTCACTCAAAAGTTATTAAGACAGATTTTTTTTCCCTCTTTTTCTTTTTTGGTCGAAAATCGAAGTTATTTTAGAATTTTCGTAAAGTCAACGTGTTATATTTGCAATGTTTATAATACATACATTTGCAAAAGAAAGATTCTTCCTCCTTACTATA
>NW_026318113.1:0-456 GCF_001194135.2 Octopus bimaculoides
ACACATTTTCTCTCACAGATACACGCGTATATATAAACACCCATACCGGTGTATTCATACGTACATCAATTTTGTATGTTTTGGTTGTTAGAAGAGTTTATCAAGATTTAAAATATGCTCTAATTTAGGTTAATAAATTACGAAAGTTTAGATAAATAATTTGAATCGTAAATAATTTTAATCTTCTGAACTTTGAGGGAAATAAAAATATGTTTTATTAGAACTATTTGAAGAATTTACTTATTACGGGTAAATATGATAGCGCTTTATAAAAACAGTGACTGTTATTTAAATGCTGAAAATGTATGTTTTGCCAGTGTTTACATCTGTAAGAATGTTCTATGAAAGTATTTACCAGATTATTCTTTGAAAATAAAATAAAGAGGAGTTCTGTAACACAAACATAGCAAAATTTTCCACCCTTTTCATATGGCTTAGAAATAGAAAGAATAAGCC
>NW_026318114.1:0-240 GCF_001194135.2 Octopus bimaculoides
ATAAAAAAGTATAAAGACAAAAGCAATAACGATCACAATAATAAGAATAACAACAGTAACTATAACAACAATAGGTTAGCAGTAATGACAACAATAAGTATAACAACAGCAACAACAAAACTAACATGATAACAGTAGGAACAACGTCGATAACAACAACAAAAACAGCAGCGATAACAGTAAGAAGAGAAACAGTATCGACAGTAACACTACAGCAATAACAACAACAATAACGATGAC
>NW_026318115.1:0-354 GCF_001194135.2 Octopus bimaculoides
GTGTGTGTGTGTGTGTGTGTGTGTGTGTGTGTACGTATTTATATATGTATACTTAGAGAACGAATGAGAAAATCTGGGACAGACAGGAATACGCATAGATTTGTGAACTCGTCGTAAGCAAATTATACAGGCAATCTGATAGATAGATAGATAGATAGATAGATAGATAGATAGATAGATAGATAGATAGATAGATAGATAGGTAAGTAGGTAGGTAGATAGATAGATAGATAAAAATTAAGAGAGATAGACAGATTCAGAAAAAGAGAGTGAGAGAGAAAGAAAATGAAAGAGAAAGAGATAGAAAAAGGCAGCCAGACACACAGATGGACGGACGGATGGTCGGATGTATGG
>NW_026318117.1:0-260 GCF_001194135.2 Octopus bimaculoides
AATTTTCTCGATCTGAACTTTCCAGTGCAGCAATTAGATTTTTAAAATTCTGTTTACGTTGTGTGATTTAAGGGAGATTCGGCTGTTGTTTGTAGCAACTTTTATATTTCATCCCTTCTACCTGGAACGCAATTCTCACACACGCGCTCAACATAAAAATATAGAGAGTAAGAGTAAAAGATGGAGAGGGAGAGAGAGAGAAAGTGATATATACAACGTCATAGATCAAACTTTCATCTCAGTATTCTTTACCTATTTTT
>NW_026318118.1:0-209 GCF_001194135.2 Octopus bimaculoides
ATGCACATAACACACACACATATATAATATACATATATGTGTATGTTCACATGTGTATTGATAACTGCACACATACATGCATACGGACATACATACATAGAAACGTACATACATGCATGTATTCATACACGCATACATGCATACATACATGCATATATGCATACATGCATGCATATTTACATACATACATACATACATACATACATACA
>NW_026318119.1:0-256 GCF_001194135.2 Octopus bimaculoides
ATATATATATATATATGCACATACATGTATACTCTCACACACAAACATATGTATACATGTATGCACGTGCACTTACACACATACATGCATGTACACACATATGTATGTATGTATATATATATATATATATGTGTGTGTGTGTGTGTGTGTGTGTGTGTGTGTGTGTATCTTACACACACACACACACACACACAGTATATCTAGAAATATGTGTGTGAGTGTAGATGTATGCTTATACATACATACATATATATAT
>NW_026318120.1:0-306 GCF_001194135.2 Octopus bimaculoides
ATAATATTCACTGCACAATACAATTTTTATGTATATACGTATATATGTGTGGATGTATGTCTATGTACATATGCAAATATTCATATGTATATGTATGTATATATAAACATATAAGATTGATATATATACATAAACATATAAGACGGATACTGTGCTGTGTAGTCACCCTATATATATAGATATATATATACAGAGAGATATGAATATATATACAAATATACATATGGATATATATACATATATATATAGATATGGATATATATACATATATAGATATGGATATATATACATATATATATATATATA
>NW_026318121.1:0-290 GCF_001194135.2 Octopus bimaculoides
ATATATATATATATATATATATACATACATAGCCCTCAATACAGGGAATCTTTAAAGGATCGTGACGTATCAAATTGAAGCATGTCGCAATCGTTTGCTTCACAAAATGACACCAAACAGACAGTTAAGTTAACCATTATCGTATCACGGAATATCTTACTGAAAAAGAAGTCACTATCGTTACGTAATCCACAAATACAATACTATCTAAAAATATCCAATAAAAGCAGACGAATGGATCATGTGGCGTTGCAACAAGTCGTTCGCGATGCTTCTTCATTGTAACGTAA
>NW_026318122.1:0-506 GCF_001194135.2 Octopus bimaculoides
TGATGATGATGATGATGATGATGGTGATGATGACGACGACGACGACGACGTCGACGATGTTAATAAGGATATGATAGTTTTATATGTTGAATATTTTGAATTTTTCTATTATTCATCTTCCGAAGACGTTTTTCAGCCCTCTCCAACTCTCCCTCTCTCCAACCCTCTCTCTATCATTCTGACTATCTCTCTCAACTTTTCCCCCTCGCCTTCTCTCTCTTTCACTCTCTCTCTCACCACATCCACAAATTTGTCGTTGTTTACTTTGTCACTTGTTTACTTTGAAGTCAGTTTCAATGCAGAGATCGAAAACCAGATAAACAATAACAAAAATATCCACAACATGAAAGCTGACATTAAAGTAAAAAAAAGGGGGGCAAAAGGAAAGAGAAAGAAAGAAAAACAATGAAAAGAAATAACTGAAACAACTACATCAACAGAATTATATAAAAAAAGACAGAAAAGCAAAAACAACGAATATATAAGAAGAAACAAATATTAACATA
>NW_026318123.1:0-253 GCF_001194135.2 Octopus bimaculoides
ATTTTCGTCGCTTTGAGACCGCGACCTGTTCACTGACAGAATTCTGTGCTATATATATGTATGTATATATATGTCTATAAGTATATATGTGTGTGTGTCCGTGTGTGTGTCCGTGTGTGTGTCTGTGTGTGTGTCTGTTTGTACCGACCGCCACCGTCGTTTGACAACCGATATTGCTGTGTTTACATCCCCGTAACCTAGCTGTTTGGCAAAACACACCGGTAGAATAAGTACTAGGCTTACAAAGAATAAA
>NW_026318124.1:0-222 GCF_001194135.2 Octopus bimaculoides
AAGCCAGAAGGCTGCACCAGGCTCCAATCTGATCTGGCAGAGTTCCTACAACTGGACGCCCTTCCTAACGCCAACCACTCCAAGAGTATAGTGCGTGCTTTTATGTGCCACCAGCACGAGGGCCAGTCACACGGTACTGGCAACGGCCTCGCTCAAAAAGGTGTTCTCTATTTTCCACCTGCACGGGAGCCAGTCCAGCGGCACTGGCAACGACCTCGCTCG
>NW_026318125.1:0-655 GCF_001194135.2 Octopus bimaculoides
TCTTTTCGGAGGCCAATAAAATCTAGAACCTCTTAACAACTGGGGGTTGATGGAATCGACTCTTCACTTAAAAATTGCCGTCCTTTTGCACTTGGAAAATTGTTGATGGTGTTTCGCGGCTTGTGGTAGTTTAACGGAATGTAATGGTAGTGATCGAGGTTTCTAATCACTATATAACATAAAATCTTCTTAACATCATTCTTTCTTATACGGGATCAATAAAATTAGTAAGAAGCAATCATGTACTACAAATCACTTCACGGTGATCGATTTTATTTTTACATCTTATTTCTGCCGTCTTAGATACATCTAGCCCTCACCACTTCCCTTAACAATATCTCTAACACGCTCCCTAAGAGCTCTGCCCCATCACCGCCGCTAACCACAGTCATCTAACACATTCACTAACAGCCAATCAGCCAGAGTGGATTCAGTCCTATAAGCCAATCACCAGTCACCAGCCACCGCTAGGCCTTCTGCGTGCGCCCGCGCAGATGTATGTATGTATGTACGAATTTGTGCCTCTGCATATATATATATATTGTATCATCTGGTGCCAATCAAATCGGATATCGAGCATAATCTATTTACCCCATCCCCTCTCACTATCCCTACCTACCTACCTACCTACCTACCTACCTACCTACCTACCTAC
>NW_026318125.1:899-2111 GCF_001194135.2 Octopus bimaculoides
TATATATATACATACACACACACACACGCACAGCACACACACATATACACACATGTATATACATATATTAATCTCGCCAATTTCATTTAGCCGTTCATTCGATCGCTCTATGATAAAATGACAGTCGGCTGTTCAGCGAGTCCTCCCTACACGAATACATATGATCTTACTGCGACGTAACATCACATAACATCACATAACAATTCTATGATGTGTGCGACATTTTACATTTAACACAACAATGGAAAAACTCGAGGTTTTGGGCGGCGGGAACCAACCAACTAACAACAACAATAACAACAACAACAACAACAACAACAACAACAACAAACCCCCAACAAATTTCCCTGAAATAGCGGCGAAGAGAATGTCATCAATATTATCTTTATTAACAAATTTTCTTGTCTTTGTTACTGCTGTTGTTGTACAACCAGTAAAAGTGACGGCAACCATTTTTGTTGTTAATGTTGTCGTTGATGAAGTCGATAATGGCGTTGTTGTTCTTGTTGTCGGTGTTGTTGTTTTGTTATCTTACTCTAGAAACCTTCGCCGAACTATTACTAAGCAGTACCGTAATTAGATTGCCAAGCAAATGGAACCATTCTTTAGTGCCAGACTCTAAGATTCAAAGAACACTTCAACCATACGCGAACATATGAAAAATAACAAAAGGTTTTTGAAATAGATTTTGGTGCTTCGCTAACACAGTAATGGCAGATTGTGTGTGCGTGTGTGTGTATGTGTGTGTGTGTGTATATAAGAAAGAGAATGCGTGCTAGTAAATGTATATAGAAGTATGTGCTTGTGTGTGTCTGCATACACACACATGTTTATATAGGTGAACATATGCAATGTAAGAATATATAACACATAAGAATATATATGTGTGTGTGTGTGTGTGTATATATACAGATATATATATATATGTATATATACATAGATGTGTGAGTGTGTGTGAGTGTGTGTGAGTGTGTGCGTTTGCGTGTGTCTGTGTATATATATATATACATATATATAAATGTACGTATATATATGTTTATATATGCATGTTATATAGACCTACATATATATATATACACACATACACACACAAACGCACACATACACACTCACACTCACACACATACACGTACATATATATATATATATACATATATGTATGTATAAATATGAGTGTATATATTCATATATGCACATATGTATATATATATA
>NW_026318126.1:0-350 GCF_001194135.2 Octopus bimaculoides
GATAACCCCTTCTTCAGGGTAAAAAAAAGACACACAGACATCAACGAAGTTACCAGTTTTTTTATTACCCACAAGGGGTGACATAGAGGGGACGATACAACCTGATTTGGGGTCAGATGAAAACGGATGAATTAACAGAAACATGCATTTAAAAATTTTACAATGAAATCGAAATAAAATCGAATGATGCGACAGACCGGAAGACATTACGGATGGAGTGGTAAGGCGGGTCTAGCACGGACCCCTCGTGCCCCGCCTCGCCACTGATAGCTGAGATGAGTCCTTCGTCTCATTCATGCAGTTACATTCATTCGCAACTTTCGTGCTACACTCTTCCATCGACTCTCAAA
>NW_026318127.1:0-525 GCF_001194135.2 Octopus bimaculoides
AATAGAGATATATATATATAAATATAAATAAATAAATATATTAATAAATAGATATATATAAATATATATGTATATGAAATAAATATATAAAAAATATATATATATATAAATAAATATATACATATGAATAAATATATATATAAATAAATATATATAAATAATTATATATATATAAATATATATATAACTAAATAAATATATAAATTAATATATAAATGAATATATAAATAAATAAATATATAATTCAATATTTTTTTATTTTTAAAGTTTTAGCTTAAAGCTGCGGCCATGCTGATGCACCACCGTGTAAATAAATAAATATATATAAACATATATAAATAAATAAATAAATATATAAATAAATATATAAATAAATTAATAAATATATATATAAATAAATAAATATATATAAATAAACATATATATATATACCTAAATATATATATATAATTAAATAAATATATAAATAAATATGTATATAAATAAATATATATATAAAAAAATAAATATATATAAATATATATA
>NW_026318128.1:0-357 GCF_001194135.2 Octopus bimaculoides
TATATATATATATATATATATATATATATATATGTACACACGCATACATATCTATATAAGCATATAAATATATATATACATGCATATACGTATACGTATTTACATACGTATATATGTACGTATGTGTGTATATATATGTACGTATGTATGCATATATGCTTACATACCCACAGACATGTAAACACACACACACATATACGTGCATATATATATATGTGTGTGTGTCTGTCTGTGTGTGTATGTATGCATGTATATATATAAACACATCCATATATATATACAAAAGAAGAGACACAAACATGTGCGCATGTGTCTCTGTGTATACGCAAGCAATCACGCGCACCACAAAATGTAAAC
>NW_026318129.1:0-363 GCF_001194135.2 Octopus bimaculoides
ATAGATAGATAGATAGATAGATAGATAGATAGATAGACGGATGGATAGATGACTGACAGAGAGGTAGATTGATATGCATGCAGGCAGACAAATAACACGGTGGATTGTCGGATATTCAAGACTTCCTTATATGGAATACGATGAAAGCATGTGTAAGATCGTTAACGCTGTATTCAGTCAAAACAAATATTTAGAAAAATGTCAACTCAAATATGTCTTGCCGATACATATTGGTGGTGGCCACCAAACAAATAAAGACTTTATCTTCATCAAGGTGGTTTTGTAGTCTATAATTTGTTGTATATATGTTTTCGTTACAAGTAATAACTTGTAACGAAGTGTACCCTCCTCCTCCTCCTCCTC
>NW_026318130.1:0-259 GCF_001194135.2 Octopus bimaculoides
TATTGGCAAGAAATCTTGAAATAAACTGAATAATGACATACACACATACAGGTGTGGAAATGTCAACTCACCTATTGGAACGGCCAGAGATATAAGTACAAAGACGTGTGTGTGTATGAGTGTGTGCGTGTGCATGTGTGTGTGTGTGTGTGTGAATGTGTATGCCTAAAACAAATACATGTATAAATTTGCTTGCATGCATATATGCACCAACAATTATCACATCTATATACACAAAGTTAAATATGTTTATATATAT
>NW_026318131.1:0-263 GCF_001194135.2 Octopus bimaculoides
TTGATGTAGCTACCCTCATTTGTACCTCTTGCCGTGAGGTAGGTTCATCTAGGACTCTCGAAAGGAAGAGGTCCAGCTTTGATTTAAAAACGCCTACATCTACTTTGTGCAGGTTGTTTAGGCTCTTTGGGAGAATATTAAAAAGCTGTGGGCCCCTGAAACCCAGACTGTTGCAGTAACTGGTCCTGAAGCGCGATGCCGTTGCTGGAATCCTCGGCACTATGCAGTGTCGTCCCGTTCTGGCATTGGTGTAGCTTTCAATG
>NW_026318132.1:0-238 GCF_001194135.2 Octopus bimaculoides
AATGAGAAAAAGAAGAATAGAAGAAAATAATACAAAAATCGATAAAATAGGGTGTTTATAAGGAATGGAATATAAGGTTTCTAATGATTTATCGAGAAATAATATTACCAATAAAAACGAAAAAACTTCATGTAGTACGTTGTGTTCTCTAAATAATGAAACGAAGATTATTTTGCCCAAACTGTGTCTGTGTGCGTGCGTGCGTGCGTATTTCTGTGTACAGAGGACAATGCATTTT
>NW_026318133.1:0-274 GCF_001194135.2 Octopus bimaculoides
CTTGTCAGTTCTACTTTCAATTCTGACAGCTAATACCATGACAGTGCCACTTTTTAATTGACTCTCGATGCACGAACTTTGATTGTAAACTTTGATTATGCTAAATGCTTGGAGACTGTTGTTACATGTGCTATTGTTAAATGCTTGGAAACGCTATTGTTACATGTTATTGAATGCAATGTTATTTGTTTTGATGATGTAAAAAAAAGTTAGTTTCTTCTTCCTTGCCTGTTGTCGTCGTTACGTGCTCCGGCTGGGCTCAGTCGTGGCGAAC
>NW_026318134.1:0-407 GCF_001194135.2 Octopus bimaculoides
ACGAACGAACGAACGAACGAACGAACGTACGTGCGTACGTACGAACAAAAGAAAGAACAAACGATCTAAAGAATTAAATAAAGAAAAAACGAACGTACATACGTACGTAAATACGTACCAACGAACGAACTTACGTTCGAACGAACAGACGAACGAAAGAACAAACGAACAATCGAACGAAAGAACAAACGAACAATCGAACGAAAGAATTAAGGAACAATCGTACGTCCGAACGAACGGACGAACGAACGAACGTACGTACGTACGTACGTATGTACGAATGAACGAACGATCGAACGAACGTACTTACGTACGCACGGACAATCGTACGTACGTATGTACATACGGACGTAAAATGAACGATCGAACGAACGATCTAACGAAAGAACGAACGAACGAACTAACGA
>NW_026318135.1:0-213 GCF_001194135.2 Octopus bimaculoides
GAAGACACTTGCCCAAGGTGCCACGCAGAGGGACTGAACCCAAGCTACTTACCACAAAGCCACTCCTACTAGAGAAAAAAACCATTTCAAACCTTAAACAAACTAATACCGCTTGATAACCGGTGTCGGTGTGTTTTCGTCCTCGTAATGTAGACATTCACCAATTGGAAAGCACAGATTACATACCAATGTTTAAAATAAGTACTCGTGTCG
>NW_026318136.1:0-291 GCF_001194135.2 Octopus bimaculoides
TTATGGGTTGCAGCCAAGTGGCTGTGGTCATGCTGGAGCACCACCGTGATATATATGTATATATATATGCTTATACGCACATGTATATATATATATATATATATATATGGATATACATATATATATATATGTGTGTGTGAAAGCGCAATGGCCCAGTGGTTAGGGCAGCGGACTCGCGGTCATAGGATAGTGGTTTCGATTCCCAGACCTGGCGTTGGGAGTGTTTATGGGGCGAAGACATTTAATGCTCCACGAGGCTCCGGCAGGGGATGGTGGCGAACCCTGCTGTAC
>NW_026318137.1:0-474 GCF_001194135.2 Octopus bimaculoides
AATGATAATGGTGACGATGATGATGATGATGATGACGACAGCAAGAGATATACGTGTGTGTGTGTGTGTGTGCACAAGTGTGCAAGTATGTGTGTGGGTTGCCTGCGGCCCAATGCATAAAGTTTATTTTTGCTGGTGCCCAGCGTTGCCTTAAGAGCCATTCACCATGTACAACGGTAAGCTGGGCCTCTGGTACTCTTCACGACTTTGGATATATTGAGTTCTTTCAAAAGTCTATGGCATTTCCTTCAAATGAACAACCATTATTTTTATCGTTAATGATATATATATATATATATATAGATATATATATATATATATATGTATATGTGTGTGTGTGTGTGTGTGTGTATATATATGTATATGTATTTATATACGTGTATATATGCATATATATGTGTATATATGTATATGTATACATATATATATGTATATATATGTATATACATATATGCGTGTATATATATATATATA
>NW_026318138.1:0-441 GCF_001194135.2 Octopus bimaculoides
ATATATATATATATATATATATATATATCATCATCAGCAGCAGCATTTTTATTGGTGGAGTTCAAAGTAGATAATGCTATAGATAATAGCCTGCAAATATTGGTTGATTCAATAACCTGCTACCATTTCCAAAATTATATAAGGTCTCAAATCAAAGCAAGAAATCCTTATTGATAACACTACTTCAGTTATGTCTCTTTTCTAAAACATATAATTAGAGAATGTAGGAATCACATTTCTTTAATTTTCTGGTTGTTTCCTAACTGATATCGTATCATATTCTCTCTGGAAGAACTTAAAACTCAATGCATGATCAAGAACATATACGTGCATAGTCCAGTATAATAAATCTCCAAGTCTATCAAATAACAAACAAGGCGCAGGAGTGGCAGTGTGGTAAGTAGCTTGCTTACCAACCACACAGTTCTGGGTTCAGTCCCA
>NW_026318139.1:0-602 GCF_001194135.2 Octopus bimaculoides
ATATATATATATACATCACTCTTTCCACTTACCAGTCTACAGAAATATTTCAAACCTAGCAGATTCTGTTTCGTTTCACAAATTCGCATGCCAAGTCAAAATCTAGTTTAGATAATTTTAGTAATTCTACTAATATCAGAACCGGTTGACTAGTTGTTTAACAAAGACTTATTATTATTATTATTATTATTACATTCATGCATAAAGTAATAATAACCCGCTTAACATCATGTTGTTTTACTGTCTCAAGAAGAAACCTTCCTCTAGACACAATCACATGCAAGCATAATGATTAATGTAGTCTGTGAGCTGCAAGGGTTCGTAAAGCCAGGGTTTAACTTTGGATTCAGTTGTATTAAGCAAGTGAGAGATAATTCTCCACTTCGATAAGATGCCGAAGTATTATTGTAGGCAAACTGGACGACAGTAAATTAAGCATCTAATTAGAATGCCCTCAGGACACAAAATAACGCTTAGTGTTCCACTAGTTACAAGTGATATAGATATTTTATGGTTAGACTGTCACATTAGTTAAGCAAATGATCTTAATGCATACATACATATAGATATATACATACATATATATATACATATATATATAT
>NW_026318140.1:0-244 GCF_001194135.2 Octopus bimaculoides
AAACATGATAGATAATAAATCCGTCTGATCCATGTCATCACGAAAAGCTGCGCGTTCAACCAGTGATCATATTGTTTACGCGTACAGTAATATAGATACGGGATTTTGATATGAAGAAGTATTCTTAACATGTTAATCTGGACTGAGTTCGTGTTAGGGAAATTTGCCGGCATCTGACGTCTGAAAAATGCTTGCAAAGAATTTTGTTAATCTGACATGACACGTTCAACGTTTGGGGAAAACA
>NW_026318141.1:0-811 GCF_001194135.2 Octopus bimaculoides
ATACCGAAAGACTACAACAACATCAACAACAGCGGCAGCACCATTTTACCTTTAATAAGAACATTAATAGCAAGAAGCCTGAATTGCACCCCCACCAACCCACCAACGACATCCGCAAGCAGCATTATCAACACCTCCACCACCACCACCACCAACAACAACAACAACAACAACAACAACAACGACAGGAACAAGAAGAAGAAGAACAACACGAAAACAACAACAACAACAACAACAAGAAAACAACAGAAGCAAAAATAACAGCAACCAAAAAACAACTACAGCAACAACAATAAAACAACAGCAATAACAAAAACAAAAAAAACAGCAGCAAAAAAACAACAAAAACAACAAAAGCAAAAACAGAAAGAATAACAAAATAAGTACAACAACACCAAAAACAAGAGTAATAACAAAAGCAACAAAAAAAAACAATAAATACAACAAAACCAAAAACAACAGTAACAACAACAACAACAACAAAACCAACAACAGAAGCAATCGAAACAACAACATGAACAATTAACAGCAACACACAAACAACATCAATAGCGACAACATAATAATAATACTAATAACAACAACAACAACAACAACAACAACAACACATAAAGCAATGGCAACTACAACAATAACAAAAACAGGTGGTACGTGAACAGACATGGAAATAGATGTTCAGTGATGCGTGAATTAATTTTACAGTGTGGTGAACCACGGTTCTGGCAGAATCGACGTGATTCTGGGCAGATTCCGTTGATGGTTGCTAGGAGCTGAATCGTATTTTGGTCATGTGATGTGGATGAGAAAGGGA
>NW_026318142.1:0-397 GCF_001194135.2 Octopus bimaculoides
ATATATATATATATATATATATATATATATATATATATATACTCACACATCTTACTTTCCTTGTGTCTTATTCTGTATACAATCTTCCTTGTGTATGTATACACATACGTACGTGTGTATAGATATGTGTACGCACGTGTGTATGAATATATTTATAAACATACACACACACACACAAACACACACGCACATGTACACACACAAATACGTGCACAGAGATGGATATAAATCATATATGTATACTTATGTACACGCATGCATAGTGTATATTATCCATATCCACTAATATACATACAGACATTACAAGTGTATATATACATATATATTTGTAATTCCCATATGTATGCATGTACGTACGTACGTTTGTATGTATGTATGTATGTATGTATGTATGTAT
>NW_026318143.1:0-138 GCF_001194135.2 Octopus bimaculoides
TATATATATATATACATATACATATATATATACATATATATATATACAAACATACACATAAACATACACACATACATACACATACATACATATACATATATACATACATACATACATATATACACACATATATACACA
>NW_026318143.1:177-329 GCF_001194135.2 Octopus bimaculoides
CACATATACATACATATATACACACTTATACATATACATATATACACATATATATACACATATATAAACACATATATACATACATATGCATACATATATATATATATAAGATAGGACCCCTATTCCTGCCTAATGGCTCACTGACTGCAGAT
>NW_026318144.1:0-271 GCF_001194135.2 Octopus bimaculoides
TTTCTCAATGATCTTATTCTTAGATAATCCATGAAATGCATTCCATGTCTCAAAAGAATTCCTACATGTAAATTATTATACGTCTTTATTAAACATTTTCTTTCTCATTCATAAAATTAAATTTTGAGATGTTTGGTGGTGCTAAGTCCTTCAGGTGCCACAAAGAATATTTAAGCAATTTCATCTTAACCAAGACTTGTTTAGACCAAATTTCCCTACAATTTCAAGAGGTCATATTTACAATGAGGGTCTTCTTACCAGTTACAAATGA
>NW_026318145.1:0-249 GCF_001194135.2 Octopus bimaculoides
CGAGCATCTCGTGTCAGTAAATTTTGCTTTTACCTATTCTGGTCCTGTTTGTATGTGTGTGTGTATGTCTGTGTTTGCGTGCGTACGTCTGTGTTTGTGTGTGTATGTATATGTGCGCATATATGTATGTATGTTTGTGTATGCGTTTGTGCGTGAGTGTATGTGTGTGTGTGTCTGCGTATGTATGCATGTTTGTGTATGTGTGAGTGTATGTGTGTGTATGGATGTGTCCATATATGTATATGTGTA
>NW_026318146.1:0-368 GCF_001194135.2 Octopus bimaculoides
CCAAGAATATAATTATTCGTTTATATTTATATAATGGGTATTACTACAGAAAAAATAATAATGCCACATATATGTGTATATATGTGTGTGTGTATGTGTGAGTGCGTGTGTGTCTATACATATATGTATCAAAGGTTGAATAGACAGAAAAGAACAAGGAGATATTAGACGAAAGCAGCGCGAACGGGAAACTCAATGAAAACTTAACGCACGGAAAATATAGATAAAGACAATACACGGAATATTCGCAGCTGAGATTTCCTCGTCAGTCATTAAGTCAACCAAAATGTCATAGTAGTTTACCAGCATTATCATTGATACCACTCAATCTTGAAGACGCCAGTGCTAAGTGTATGTATGCATATTTT
>NW_026318147.1:0-245 GCF_001194135.2 Octopus bimaculoides
AGAAAGGTAGATAGATAGATAGATAGATAGATAGATAGATAGATAGATAGCTGTAAGTGCCGGCATATAAACACATATCTATACCTACATATATGTATCATATCTGTGTAGATATATATGTGTGTGCGTGTGTGTGTATGTGTGTGTGAACGTGTGTTTGTTCATACATACACACATATATATGTGCATATATATACATACATATATACACACACATTTATATATCTAAGCATATATATATATAT
>NW_026318149.1:0-620 GCF_001194135.2 Octopus bimaculoides
GGTCACCACACAGTGTCAAGCGGACAGCAGAACTCGAGGCAATTCAGCGTAACTATACAAAAAGATCGCCGCAGTCCAACAAATGAACTACAGGGAGCGACTGAAGGCACTAGGTCTCTACTCCCTGGAGCGCAGGCGGGAGTGATATGTAATAATATACATATGGAAAATACTGGAAGGACTGGTGCCGAACTTTGGCATCAAGTATTACAAGAATGCCCACACAAGTCACCACTGCATGGTACCAAGGGTACCGTCCACTGCATCTCACATAAGAACAAGGTACTGCAACAGCTTCGGTTTCAGAGGACCTCAGCTCTATAATGCCCTGCCAAAACATTTGAGACACCTGCAAGACATGGATATAGAGGTCTCCAAGACAAAACTCGACGCTTTCCTCTCTACGATACCAGACGAACCAATGACTCGAAATGAGACACAGTTTAGGGCAGCGATGTCAAATTCTTTTACACACCAGATGTGTCATCAAAACTCTTGATTGGACTATATCAGGTGGAGGAGAAGAGCCATGCAAGGAACATGAAGAGAGGACAGCCTAAAGACGGAAAGTCACGGTGGTGCTCCAGCATGGCCACAGCCACTTGGCTGAAACCCATAAA
>NW_026318150.1:0-299 GCF_001194135.2 Octopus bimaculoides
AAAAATATTAACAATGAAGTCACAACCTGAAAGATAAAGAAATGATTGTTTGGATAAACTACGGCTGAACTGTGAATGTGTGCTTATCATTTTTAGATTTCATAAAGGATATTTGAAATTTCATACATACACACACATACAAACGTATACATTCACAAACACATGCAAACAAACATGTACAGTCATATATACGCACAAATGTACATACACTGGTACATACATGCATACACATGTATATACACATATAATGTACATAAACCCACACAGACTCTTGTACACACACATATACATCCACACAT
>NW_026318151.1:0-409 GCF_001194135.2 Octopus bimaculoides
TTTGGTAGACGGAAACTGAAAGAAGCCCGTCGTATATATGTATATAAATAAATATATACATATATGTATGTGTGTGTGTTTGTGTGTCTGTGTTTGTCCCCCTACCATCGCGTGACAACCGATGCTGTTGTGTTTACACCCCCGTAACTTAACGGTTCGGCAAAAAGAGACCTATAGAATAAGTACTAGGCTTACAAATCGTAAGTCCTGGGGTCGATTGGCTCGACTAAAGGTGGTGCTCCAGCATGGCCGCACTCAAATGACTGAAACAAGTAAAAGAGAATAGAGTGAATTCACAAAAACAACAACATACGAAGACATGTGGTGTAGAAAACAAACAGATGCATTAATATAACTGTCGGGAATTGAAAAAGTCTTTAACGTTTCGCGCCTACGCTCTTCCAGAGAA
>NW_026318152.1:0-594 GCF_001194135.2 Octopus bimaculoides
ATGCATGACCAATTTCATAAGGATGTTAAAAATAAGACAGACGGAGAAAAAAATGGCTGTGGATGACTAAAAGTGATTTAAAACCGGAAACAGAGGCTCTAATCTGCGCTACCCATAATACCAAATGACATGTATGTTGTGAGTAAAGAGGTTGAAAAAATCACCAAGTACTCCGAATTTAAAGTGGAAATGGCAAGACTGTATGGAGTGTGAGAGGGTAATGTAAAAGTGATACCAGTGGGGATCGGAGCGCTGGACGCAATCCTATCGAAACTTAAAACTCCTTAAGGCAACCGTAAATCTCATGCAAGATTAATCTCTTACAAAAAGCAGTCTTATTGGGTACAGCGCACATCTTAAGAAAATTATTATCTGTCTGAGCTCCTTGTTGTGATTTGACAAATGACTAAAGACTATGCTGCATTTTTACGTACACTGTGTTACGAAGAAATGATAATAATAATAATAATAATAATAATAATAATAATAATAATAATAATAATAATAATAATAATAACATACACACACACACACACATACATACGTATATATATATATGGGAGAATATACGAAAAAACAACAACAGACGAGGAC
>NW_026318154.1:0-369 GCF_001194135.2 Octopus bimaculoides
ATACACACACACACACACACTTGTGGAGAGTTGTTCAAACTTTCTGAAAAAGTAAGTAGATAAATGTGAAACAAGGTGGAAAAAAATAGTACTCAAATACCAGAGATAGAGTAACATACTTTATTAATAAAATATATTACTCTACCTCTGGTATTCGAGTACAATTTTTTCTGCCTCATTTCACATTTATGTGCTCACTGTAGCACACACGCACACACACACATGCATATGATGTGCTTCTTTCAGTTTCCATCTACCAAATCCACTCAAAAGGCGTTGGTTGGCCTGAGGCTATAGTAGAAGACACATGCCCAAGGTTCCACACAGTGGGAATGAACCTGGAACCATGTAGTTGGGAAGCAAGCTTCT
>NW_026318155.1:0-1116 GCF_001194135.2 Octopus bimaculoides
TCATCATCATCATCATCATTTAACATATCTATTCCCACTTAAACACGAATGTTCTATTAGAACAAACTATACTGGGGTAGATATCATGAGAGAAATACTCATATTAATTATTTACATTGTTCTGAATTAACCATGCATTATCTTGTAGCTTTGCTATTTTAATGATGTGATAGAATTACTTTGAGATTGCAATAATGTGGTTGTTCATTTTTAGAATGACATTGTAAGACAGGTATGAGGATCTGGCCAGTTTGAACACAAAACAGGTAGAATATTTGAACTGGATATGTCCGATTCAACCCATTAGGATTCAGGTTTCTCTATCAAATGTAATGCTCATTTATTCACATTGTCTTGAATTAACCAAATGTTTTATCTCATAGCTTTGAAATTTTAATGACGTGACTGTGTACCTTAGAATAACATTATAGGGTAGGTGCGAGAGGCAAGATGTGGCCAGTTTGAGCATAAAACAGGTAGAGTATTTGAACCAGATTTGGCTGATTCAACCCTTTACTGTTTGGATTACTCTGTCAAGTTCAATGCCAATTCAGATTGTTTTGAGTTAATCCATGCATTATTTTTGTGGCTTTGGTATTTCAATGATATCATTGTTTACTTTAGAATGACATTGTAGAGTAGGTGTGAGAGGCAGGATCTGGCATAAAACAAGAAAAATATATTGGCCAGATATGGTCAGTTTAAATGCAAAAGGGCTAATCTATAGACCCTTTTATTTGCAAATGACGTGTTCATTTCAAAATGAAAGAAAAACTTACTTGGTATAGTTTTCAAATAAAATGGTTTGCCCTGTGTGGTTTCTTGTTTAAACTTGTTGGTAGCCATGCAGACATAGGCAGCATCTTTGTAGGAGTCTTCTTCTAATATATTTGCAAAGATGAGGTTGGCTGAAAAAGAAAGAGAACGAGAGAGAGGTGTAGAGAGAGGAATTTTGTGTATATTTCTGAGTGATGAGATGTGTGGTAAGAAGCTTGTTCCCCAACCACATGATTCCTGGTTCAGTCCCACTGTATGGCAACTTGGGTAAGTGTCTTCTACTATAGATTCAGCCCAACCAAAGCCTTGTGAGTGGATTTGGTAGATGGAAACTGAAAG
>NW_026318156.1:0-539 GCF_001194135.2 Octopus bimaculoides
AAAGTGTTTCGTTAAGAAAACAAGTGGTGCCCGTCAAACCAGAAAGATCCTCAAAGGCAAAGTCGACTTCGGCGGAATTTGATCTCAGAACGTAAAGACAGATGAAATAACAATTTCATTATTGCCCTCAGGGGGCCAAACACAGAAATGGACAAAACAATTGATTGGGATCAGTAATACATTATGATTTTACACAAAATATGAATATAAAAATTATATAAAATATTTAAAAAATCGAATGAAATTAACAATACAGAGACAACACAAATGTAGCGATGATCAGCGCACGCTCTGACCCCACAAGCCCCGATCTATCGCTGGTACCTTTTTTTCTTCTTTTAGAGCCTATTCACACGGTTCCTTGCACGCACAACACTCGTGCAACATGCTTCCATCTCTTTTGGAACGTACACTCCGACAGACATCTCCTCTCCAGCCACACCTTCCTTTTCAAATGCAAAGTAAAAAATGATCGTAAATCGTGGCCGAAGATAAAGTTGCCTGCCTTAATCCCTTTCATCCTAGTCTTTCATACTGCC
>NW_026318157.1:0-204 GCF_001194135.2 Octopus bimaculoides
CTTTAGTCGAGAAAATCGACTCCAGGACTTATTCTTTGTAAGCCTAGTACATATTCTTTCGGTCTCTTTTGCCTAACCACTAAGTTACGGGGACGTAAGCACACCAGCATCGGTTGTCAAGCGCAGTTGAGGGGACAAACGGACACACAAACATACACACACACGCACTTACACAATATATATATATACAGGGTTGGACAAAAT
>NW_026318159.1:0-754 GCF_001194135.2 Octopus bimaculoides
ACATCACATACCCAAGGCACACAGAGCTGCGCTCGGTAGTGCAGTGAAAGTGCGCTATAAAAACAAAACTACTGAATAATAATAATAATAATAATAATAATAATAATAATAATAATAATAATAATAATAATAATAATATCAGTAAATAGATGAGTGTATTGTCATGTGACGTGAGTGCACTGGAGACAAGTTAAGTTTTGAGATACCGATAAATTAGTTAAGCCTCTACGCTAAGACTAAAGGAAAACCTTGTTCCAATAAACAAAACATTCCTATAATTTCATGTACTTACCTACCTGCCTACCTAACACACATACCCTGCTTAAACAACCAACGTGCCTACCTACATACCCACCTACTCTGTAATTCATCTAATCGCCCTATCCCATCTACGTACCGACCCATACTTAAACCAGCCCCCGTTTCAAACATATCAGATGGATTGATAAAAACAAAGCATGTAGATTAATGATTTTTAAATGTCAAAAAATAGTTTCCTATGAAAGAGCGTGGCCGGTTGAGCAACTTTGCAAGCAGCGCACAAATGGTAAACAAAATCAATTGATCGAACTATTTGGTCGTTAAGTTCATAACTCCGACAGTTAGTGTTGTACAAATACAGACTTAATAAGAGCAAGTCTATGGCGGTTTAAAGTTAGTCTTAGTTCCAAATCTATTAACATGTAGGCGCAGGAGTGGCTGATTGGTAAGTAGCTTACTTACCAGCCACATGGTTCCGGGTTCAGTCCCACTG
>NW_026318160.1:0-365 GCF_001194135.2 Octopus bimaculoides
TATATATATATATGTATGTATAATATATACTTACACACACTCACACATCCTCCAGGTACACACACATATGTATACATATGTACATATAATTATATAAATATAAGCTTGTTGCTAGGTCAAATATGTTTGCAACTTATTCGAATTCGTAAGAAAGACGTAACTGCATTTTGTCAAAGAAACATTTTCGCTATAGTCAAAAAGGGGCAAATACATCAAGTCCAGAATGAGAGGAAAATAGTGAACGCTGGGAGGAAAAGAAAAATGGTTGATAGTCATGTCTGAGCAACGAGAGAAAGAGTAAAAGACAGAGAGAGAGACAGATAGAAAACGGTGAAGGAGGGAGGGGGAGAAAAAGAGAATTAGAG
>NW_026318161.1:0-212 GCF_001194135.2 Octopus bimaculoides
CACACACACACACACACACACACACACACACACACACATTTATATATAGTGTGTTTGTGTGTATATAATATATATATATATTGCTCCAGAATGGCTTCGGTTTGTAGCTGAAACCAGTAAAAGATAAAAGATAAGGGTTGGGGTACGTGTATATGTGTATGAATATGTATATGTGTGCGTATTTTAATTAAACGAGATTAAATCGACTCCAC
>NW_026318162.1:0-242 GCF_001194135.2 Octopus bimaculoides
CAACACCATTTCATAGAAAAGGCTCAAACTAGTTTCCTTATTCATCAGAAAGATGATCTGACATCAAATCAAGCAATAGTATTGTCAGACTTTATAGCTTTGTAGTACAGGATACCCTCCAAGGGATTCATCGGGACAATTCCCAGGCTAATATATTCATCCATTCGTGATCTACTGTAAGAATGGTGCAAACCCACGATGCACTTCAGTCTGTATCAAATCTGATTGTTTCAAACATGACA
>NW_026318163.1:0-524 GCF_001194135.2 Octopus bimaculoides
ACGATGATAATGATGATGATGACACCTATTGTGATGGGGGGTATAGTTAAAGTCACCATGTATTGAATACAAGATGTGTAAGACAGGATATGACTCTGGCAGCCTCAAAAGGGGGGGTTAAAGCTATGTTGCATGTTAGGGAAGTGAATCAGGATAAATATCTGGTAGCTGGTGTTAGTGTGAGGGCATGCACATCAAGGGTAAACCAACATGCATGGCAATATGGTGGTCAGTCTGAAATGGCAAGTATTTAATGAGAGAAAAGGGAGAAATGAAAGATATACAAGCATATTAGCAAAGAAGAAGTTTAAATATTTACATTTGAGAAACTTAGGAGAGAAGTTGGTTGAAGTAGCAAATACCCAGTCAACATATCTGAGTGTATAAGTGGAGATAGGAGAGAAAGAGACATCAGATAATTTAAGTAAACAGATTTTAAGGGATGTAAAAGTAACTTTAAAAAGTCTATACCGAGTGTGTGTGTGTGTGTGTGTGTGCAGGGAAGAGTGAGTTACACACACATA
>NW_026318164.1:0-259 GCF_001194135.2 Octopus bimaculoides
TCTTTTCATTTTGAAGTCTAGTGGGTTAATATAGGCTAGAAACATTACTGGTCATTTTGAAGTCTAGTGTGTTAATATAGACTAGTACAAAAAAAAAACCTTTCATTTTGAAGTCTAGTGGGTTAATATAGGCTAGAAATATTACTGTTCATTTTGAAGTCTTGTTGGTTAATATAGTCTACAAAAAAGCCTTTTTTACATTTTGAAGTCTAGTGGGTTTATTAAAGGCTAGAAAAAAGCACTGTTCATTTTGAAGTCT
>NW_026318165.1:0-355 GCF_001194135.2 Octopus bimaculoides
AGCATGGAAAGCGGACGTTAAACGACGACGATGATGATGATGATATATCTTTTACGCTTTTACTTGTTTCAGTCATTTGCAGAGGAGGATAACGATGATTATACAATGATAACAGCTACAATGACGATGATGATGATGTTGAAGATGATAACTGTTGATTATGGGAGATGTTAATGATGATGATGATTATTACAGTGACGGGAATGGGGTTAGGGTTATGATGGAAATGAGAACAATGATGATAAGATCAATGATAATAAAGAGGACAAAAATGATGGCAATGATTATGATCATGACAATGGTAATGATGGTGGTTTTGATGATGACGATGATGATGATGCTAGACAGACAAACT
>NW_026318166.1:0-228 GCF_001194135.2 Octopus bimaculoides
TATCTACTTATATATATCTATCTATGTATATATTTATCTGTTTATATATATGTATGTATGTATATATATATGTATATATATATATGTAAGCTATATATATTTTTTCAAATATTTAAAAAAATAATTTTATTGTATCTTTTAGTAGGTTTTTAAAAAAATACTTATATAATTTTATTGGGTATAACTTTCTATGTGTATTCCATACAATAAGGTTATCCTGAAATAGGA
>NW_026318167.1:0-299 GCF_001194135.2 Octopus bimaculoides
TCTCTTTTGCTGAACTGCTAAGTTACGGGGACGTAAACACACCAACATCGTTTGTCAAGTGATGGTTGGGGGAGGGACAAACACAGACACAAATAATAAATACAGACATACCTATACATGTATATATATACGACGGGCTTCTTTCAGCTTCTATCTATCAAATCCACTCACAAGGCTTTGATCAGCCCGAGGATATGGCAGAAGATACTTGCCAATGTACCACGCAGTGGGGCTGAACCCGCAACCATGTAATTGGGAAGCAATCTTCTTACCATACAGCCACTCCTGCACCTATATAT
>NW_026318168.1:0-275 GCF_001194135.2 Octopus bimaculoides
GTCGAGTTCCAGATTATCTTTGCAATTTCGACTGGTTATACTCGAAATTGTTCCAATCAGGCTAACCCCAAGGAAAAACTAAGCTAAGACCATTAGATTCTTTGGAAGAAAGCAACGAATGTATACGAAAACAAGGAGGGAAAAAATGGAGAAATGTTACTAATTTCCAACAAACAGTCCGCTTAAAAAAAAACAAACAATAAAATCAGAGGTAGAACTGGCACACCGTCGCTTACGACGACAAGGGTTCCACTTGATCCAATCAACGGAACAGC
>NW_026318169.1:0-226 GCF_001194135.2 Octopus bimaculoides
ATATATATATATATATATATATATATCGATATTTCTCAGAAATGTAGACTGATCAGGAAAATATCCAGCAAATGTTTCGAGAGTGTGGAGGCGACACTGATATCTTAATTCCGTGTAATCTTTAGTGTATGAGTAGCGTCTGAACATATAAATAAGTAATCATACTTACACACACACACGCACACAGACATACACACGCACAAACATACACAAATGCACACACACA
>NW_026318171.1:0-246 GCF_001194135.2 Octopus bimaculoides
TATTATTATTATTATTATTATTATTATTATTATTATTATTATTTTGGCTTAATTCAGGTACGGACTTGTTTCTGGTAGGAATTATGTGGATAGCAGGTTAGTACGCGTAACATTGGGCATCCACAAGTTTTCATCAATCATTTAAGTGCTTACAACCCTCTCGATAATCTTTGCTGTCCCTTTGAGACAAACCTTTTGTAGGAGCTCTACCGGGCATTCTATTTCAATCTCCTTCAGCCATTTGTC
>NW_026318172.1:0-433 GCF_001194135.2 Octopus bimaculoides
ATATATATATATATATATATGTATGTATATGTCTTCTATATTAACTTATGTATAGATTTATATGTCTCTGTCTTTCTCTTTCTCATATATATGTGATTGTGAGATAAATGTTTCTAAAATTCAATGTGAGTGATGTCAATGAAAGACCATGTCTGCTAACATAGGTTCCTCTAATATTTTGAGATAAATCCTCTTTTCAAATAAAAAGAACCAAATACTCAGAGTCCTGGTCTGCCAATATTGTAACACTATTAAAAGCAACCTGTGTAAATATAATATCTTTATCTTTCATTCATTGACATCACCTTACATATTTGATTAACTCTTTACCTGCATTGCTCAAGCATTTTACAAACATTTATCTTATTTATGCATACTGTAATAATGCTTCAAGTAAAATACACTGCTATTATATATTTTTGTGTATATATAT
>NW_026318173.1:0-354 GCF_001194135.2 Octopus bimaculoides
GAATATTAATTTAATTAACATCAATTTAAAACCAGTTGCCTAGCATATAACAAAATCTGAAAATTCAGAAAAACTATATTACATGCGTATAAGAAGGGATGACATCCGATATGCTAGAAAGATGTCATCTAAGACACAAACCACAAAGAAAGATAATGTTCTCCAGAAAAAAATTCAGCAAACACCAGAACATAAGCGGCAAGACAAAATGAAAAATATACAAAGAATTAATCGTATACCGGTTTCCCCATCAACTTATTTTACTCACGTAAAAACATCTGTGGTTCATCAGTACAATCGTTCGAAATTCAATATAATTTGCAGAACTATACACGAATTGTCTTCATAAAATTT
>NW_026318174.1:0-242 GCF_001194135.2 Octopus bimaculoides
CGCAAGCAGAGTTTAGTGTCCAATGAAGGAGAGGTTGGCATGGGTGCCAGGCGTCGGATTCGGTTCGATTTTGATTTCAAATTTCAAATTCCAAAATCACTTGCCTCAACAGGTCTTCGCAAGCAGGGTTTTTAGTGTCCAATGAAGTAAAGATACGAATTAGTGAACTGGCTACACTTCTGGCACAGCTTGTGCTCTCACTTGGCTTGCTGGGTCTTCTTACGTACTGCATATTTCCAAAG
>NW_026318175.1:0-224 GCF_001194135.2 Octopus bimaculoides
TAATAATAATAATAATAATAATAATAATAATAATAATAATAATAGAGTGCGTAGGCAGATAACCACTCCGATCACACCTCACAATCCCACTTCCCAACCGAAATCCTTCCAATAGTTTTCAGCTCCGAGCAAATGAAACAATCTTTACCATTTTGCTGCCGGCAAAAACCAGTTGCAAATAAGAGGACAGAAAGAGAAAGAAAACGACCCTTTTATTCAAATCT
>NW_026318176.1:0-334 GCF_001194135.2 Octopus bimaculoides
GTTCCTTGTCTGATAACCTTAAATACGTGTCCAAAGAAGTTGCACGACTTTACCTCAATGTATCATCAGATGAAAGGATGATCGTATATCAGTTGAACACTATGTATGGATATATTAGTAGAAAGCTCCGAGATAATAGTAACATTGATCACAAAAGTGGTTTATCATGGATCAATTACCGGATTACTACCTCCCACTGTGAAGTTTGCACCAGGAACAGGTGATATCAAACGAATACTTGATGCACAAAAGGTATATAGATGCAGGAAAATCAGTAAAATATGACAACCGATGCAGACTTTGTGGAGTAAACACCGAAGATATCACCCACATC
>NW_026318177.1:0-228 GCF_001194135.2 Octopus bimaculoides
GAAAAAGGTGTAGTGGAAAGAGAGCAGAAATTGAAAATGAAGCGATAGACGAAAGGGAAGAAGTAGAGCAACAACAAATGGGCCAGTCACACATATTTACAAACACAAACAATCACACATTGCTATTAAAAGAGACTAAGAATGTAAAGAGAAACAAGGATGGAACGCAAAAGAAAAGGGGAAGGTTTTAAATATTTAGGGATATATTGTCAATGAAAATTTTCAACA
>NW_026318178.1:0-230 GCF_001194135.2 Octopus bimaculoides
AAGCAAGCTACTTACCACACAGCCACTCCTACGCCTATTTATATATATATATTTTTAATATGCGATCGCGTGTGTATCGTTGGCGATTTTCTTTCTCCGTTATCTCTTCTTTGGAGTTTTTCTATATTTCTGATTAAGAGCTCCGCTCGAAACGTGAAATCCACTTTCTTTTATTTCCTTTCCTGAGCGTCCAATAACACTGTTCTTATTGCACAGCCTCACGTTGTTGT
>NW_026318179.1:0-368 GCF_001194135.2 Octopus bimaculoides
CCCAGATCAACGACTTCAACTCACCTGTAGAAACATCAACACATTTTATCATAACTAGTTGAGTAATATCAAATCGGCAATTTGCGAAATAGGAATCACTGTACAAAGCTGATTCAACAGAGCTTGAAAATACGTGGGGACAGTTGAACAAGAATATTTCATACGTACTTAGCCATTAAGACAAACTGGACACAAGAAAATTGCACATCTTTTGCTAAATGTATTACTTGAATATATTAAAAAATGTAATACCGATTTGGGCAATAACTGTAAGGGATCTAAGACGAGCGATCGCTATGTAAACGCTAAAAGATAGACGATAAATACCAAAATTAATGTAAACTATGAGGTAATACTCATGAAAAATC
>NW_026318180.1:0-267 GCF_001194135.2 Octopus bimaculoides
GAGTAGGAGATGATGGAGAAGATGGCAGGAACGGGGACAGGGGTCGTGGCGGCATGAGGAGCTGGTGGGAAGCAGATGCAGTTTGCAACAATTCCTGTTTCTGATAAAGTCAAGCAGCCAAAATATCACACTCACTTGTGTGTAGATGGGCGTGTGTATGTGTGTGTGTGTGTGTGTGTGTGTGTGTGTATGTGTGATATAGTTTGGATGCTGGAGCAGCCATGTACAATTTAAATTTCTGACTACTTGTCTGTCTGTCTGTCTGTC
>NW_026318181.1:0-360 GCF_001194135.2 Octopus bimaculoides
CTTCTCGATAGCATTGCCAGGCCAGGGATCTCTGGTGGTTGTCCATAGGTGCCGGCCCGAAAGTTGTCCTGAAGAAGAAAAAGAAGAAGAAAAGAAGAAGAAAAAGAAAGTGGAAGAAGGAAGGAAGGAAGGAAGGAAGGCGAGAAGTTAAGGAAAAAAAGACGAAAACGAAGGAGAACTGAAGGGAAAATAATAAAAAGGACAAGGAGAGGGACAAGAAGGAGATGAAAGAGAAGGAAAAGAAGAAGGATAAGAAGGAGGTGAAGGAAGAGAAGTAGAGAGAAGGAAGGAAATGAGAGAGAAAAAGATAAACAAAGTCAAGAAAAAAAGAAAGTCAGTGAAAAAGAAAAGGAAGAAGAA
>NW_026318182.1:0-212 GCF_001194135.2 Octopus bimaculoides
GTCCACTGTTACAAGAAAGAAAATTATACATATTTTAACTTCATACTTATCTTGTCAAATGTTTATGTTTTACTTTTTGTAATCGTCCGAAAGTCGGCAACAAGTAAGTCAGACTTGTGAAGTGTGAAGTTCCAGCTTCCAAAAAAATGTGTGTGTGTATGTGTGTGACAGACAGAGAAAAAGGAGAGAGAGAGAGAGAAAGAGAAAGAGAG
>NW_026318183.1:0-211 GCF_001194135.2 Octopus bimaculoides
TGTATGTATGTATGTATGTATGTATGTATGTCCCTCTCTCTCTCGCTTTCTCTAACTTTCTCCTTCTTCATTTCTCTATTGTTGTCCTGTTATATTTTTCAAATATAAGCTTGCCCTTTTTCCTTCATTAGATTAATTCTTTTCAAACGAACAAAATGGAGATCGCTGTGTCAAAATGGTATTAAAAACGTTGTTGCAACCAGCATTAACA
>NW_026318184.1:0-469 GCF_001194135.2 Octopus bimaculoides
AAGTCCTAAGAATCCATCCGGTCAGTCGCTTGCATTTCATTGACAATTTAGCGACATGCACATGAAAGGATGCATTATTACTCATGTAAATGCCCAGGTCTCGCAGTGACTGTGCCTCTGGGATTGCAGTCCCTCCAGGTCCAGTGTATTTAATGAGTACTGCATTTAGTTTTGCATGCTGATAGCACAAGGCTTGAAACTTTTCAACATTAAACTGCATGTTATTCTTTTCAACCCACTTGTATATTTCATCCAGCTCACATTGCAGGTGCATAGTGTCTTCAGGGTTCTGTATTACCTGTGAGACTTTTGTATCATCTTCATAACTTGTGATCGTGGCTTTCTGTGTGGCTGAGGGCATGTCTGAGTGGGCCATTATGAACAGCAGTGGTCCCAAAACAGTGCCTTGCGGAACATCTCTCACTATTTGCGTGTCATTGGAGGTGGCCCCATTGGCTACTACCACCTG
>NW_026318185.1:0-511 GCF_001194135.2 Octopus bimaculoides
TGTGTGTGTGTGTGTGTGTGTGTCTGTATGTGCGTGTGTGTGTCTCTTTGTATTGATTTTAGATACTTAGTTGAATTTGAACCACACATCAGGTGATAACCATAATGAACCACACAAGGTTTTAATGTCAGAGTTGATTATGTTCAGTGTTCGATATATTGTAGACCGATTGAGGTGGTAGTAATGAAGACAGTGAGGAGAAGGTGCAGGAAGGAAGAAAAAGAGGTATAAACAGAGAGAGAGGGGGAGAGGGAGAGATCGTGCGCTGGAGAGGGGGAGACAGATGAGTTGGGAGAATTATTTATCTGACTTTGATGCTGTGATTATCCATCGTCTTCAATTTCGTGTTCTGCGTCTCACCCTATACTCTCTTCTGTCGGTCGACGATGGTCGTGTTACTAAGTTACCCGACTATCAAACTATCAAACGTCAGTAGTTCACATCTCTGTCGCTTTCTCTCTTCTTCTCTCTCTCTTTCTTTGTCTTTCTCTCTCCCTATATATATATATAT
>NW_026318186.1:0-791 GCF_001194135.2 Octopus bimaculoides
TACCCCGGTCTGTGGGAAAATTTTGTTGCATAAAACCGGTCTGCTGTGCAAAACAGGTTGGAGACCGCTTGTTCATAGAATGAAGAGAAGTTAGACGATAAAAGGATTTTTGTTGCTGTTCTTCATCTACATTTACAACTTTGATAATGTTACTGTATGCTAGTGTATGAAACCTTTTGTCTTTGACAAACGAATATCTTGTTTTATTTTTACGGTTCGTTTCAGACGGCGTCAATTCATAACAAAACCAACGATTCAAGGAGATTTCTAAAAGTAGACATCGATGACTTTTAACTATCCAGCCAGATGACAGAACAAAGATGATAGACGGAGACAGAACAACAAAAACCATCACAACGGTTATGGTGAATGGTAGGGACGACGGGGATGGTGGTAGTGGTGGTTGACTAGAAGATGGTGTTGTTGTTGGGGGTGGAGACACCGCTAGTGTCTGCGCCGCTGTTGGACGATAGCATTGATGAAGAAAAACTAAGATAGATATAAGGTGATCAAAAATACAAAGAGAAGGAAAGGATGAGGGAGAAGAAGTTATACAGACAAAGCAAAAAAAAAAAAAAGAAGCGTTTGAGACATACATTAAACTATAGAAACATATAAACACATGAAACTATACATTAACAAACAAAAGGCATTCATACATATATGTGCATATATATATAAACACACACACACACACACACACACACACATATATGAGTATAGGTATCTATCTATATGCATACTTAAATGCATATGTTATATTCATATATATAAGTATCTATCTATCTATC
>NW_026318187.1:0-350 GCF_001194135.2 Octopus bimaculoides
CTCTCTCTCTCTCTCTCTCTCTCTCTCTCTCTCTTTCTCTCTCTTTCCCTTTCTCTCTTTCTCACACACACTCATACGCAATCACACACACACAAATGCGCATACCCATATAACTAGTCACTCATAAGAGCAAATTTATCTCAAGTTTGAGGCCTGAAGGAACTGGGACACATACACATACTATGTAAACACACATGCACGTACGCACACACACTCACACACACACAGACGCACACATATATGGCGGGCGGTGGGGCGTGCGTATTTGTGTAAGGTATCGAAAAATACCTTAGAAATGACAACCCAGGTTCAAAATTTCCCCAAGACACCTGAAGAAGGCTGGAGGGTAT
>NW_026318188.1:0-752 GCF_001194135.2 Octopus bimaculoides
ATACATATGGATAGATATAAATATATATATACACACATGCAGAAATACAAACACACTAACATACATAATCTTCATCATGTCTTACATATTGGAAAAACAGTGAGCCAAATTAAGAAAGTGGAATAAAATCTTTGAAGAAACCCTATCTGCTAGTGGAACGGAAGGAGTATGGGATAGATTATTTCGGCAAGGGAAAGTTCAGAGGCCAAAGGTCAACTAAAGAAACCAACGATCTTTGCTCTCTTCCTGTGTATTTACTTCTTGGATTTTTCCAATATTTCCAATCTCTTGGACAGATATCACCTTTTCTTTACGTTTCCTGACCTTTCACTTGGGTTCTTGATTCTTTATTCTTCTCTCTTTCTTTCTTTCTTTCTTTCTTTCTTTTCCTTCTTATAGCATTCACAATGTTGTTGTTGTTGTAGTTAATCTTATTGCTGTTGTCGCTGTTGATGCAGCGTCAACTGTTGTTGTTGTTGTTGTAATTGTAGTTGTCATCGTTGTTGTTGAAAGTGATGATGATAAATTCTTCTTCTTCTTCTTCTTGTTCTTCTTCTTCTTGTTCTTCTTCTTCTTGTTCTTCTTCTTGTTCTTGTTCTTCTTGTTTTTCTTTTTCTTCTTCTTCATATTTCCCTTCTTCTTCTTTTTCGTCTTGTTGTTGTTGTTGTTGTTCTTCTTCTTCTTCTTTTTCTTCATTTTTTTTTCTTCTTCTTCTTCCCCTTCTTCTTCTTCTTCTTCTTCTTCCTCCCCTT
>NW_026318189.1:0-431 GCF_001194135.2 Octopus bimaculoides
ACACATACATATAAATATATGCATACATATGCATAAACGTATACATATATACATACTCATACAGGCATATATTCACACTCACCGCATATATGAATATACATATATGTACATATGCACACACACACACACACACACACACATATATATATATATATATATATATATATATATGCATACATACATACATACATATGCACCCTCCTATCACATACCTACAGCCGCAGATATACAAGCATATGCATATACGTATAAAAGAAGGAGTCGTGTGCATGAAAGTCGCACTTATGCACAGGATAAGTCCTACACTCATATACATACATACATGCATACACATATATACACACACGTACACATTTAATATATACGTACATATACATATACTCACACACGTATACAATCACACAATTAAAAAGGAAAAAATGAAAAAATAT
>NW_026318190.1:0-2579 GCF_001194135.2 Octopus bimaculoides
ATAAGGGAAGTGGAGGATGGTAGCGATGATGATGCAGATGATGATCCCGACAAGGGTAATGATGATGAAGTTGATGATGATGATGATGATGATGATGATGATGATGATGATGGCTACAACAACATTAGTTATATAAACTATAAGAACCGGAAGTAGACTAAGAACCACAGCAAAATATTAATTCTTGTCATATTCTGTTATTTCAATCCTAAAGGTTTTCTTTTCATGTCTCCCATTATCTAAACAACCTAATGAGTTAGTTATTGCGACAGACTGAGGTTTCTAAGTGTCTTATAGTGTATGTAGATCCAGCCAGAGGTTTCATTTGGGTTTGTGCGTGTGTGTGTGTGCGCGCGCGAGTTCGTGTGTGTGTGTGCGCGCGCGAGTTCATGTGTGTGTGTGTGATGATTTCTGATACAGTAAGGATGTGTCGACGTCGTTTAAGTATATACGTGCGTACGCAAGTACGTACAAGCGTACATGCATGCATACGTACGCAAACCACTGAGTTATGGGGACGTACGGGAAGTTACGGGGAACAAACCATTACCGATGGTGGTGGAACTAAATGGCATACATACATAGGCATATACATACGTGTGTGTGTGTGTATATATATATATATATATATATATACAGTTTTATACTCATACCCAGGCGTTGGTGACTGCTTTTTTTTTTTACCGACTCCGTCCATGTATGTATGTGTATGTGTGTATATATATATATATATATACACACATACACATACATACATACATACATACATACATACATACATACATACATACATACATACATACATACATACATACATGTTAATATCGAACAGTGAGAATGGAGTGCTCAGTACGGCATTAGTGGATAAATATTTTTTATGCGTGGGGTAACCAGACTACCATTGGTTTCGTGTTGAGAGAGATGTCTCTTAACAATTATTCAAGTCTCTACCTTAGGACAGGCGGGCGTTTATCAGTTTCCTTTTATCAAATCTACTCATAAGACCCAAGTGTAAAGTAGAAGACTCTTCATCGTGACACCATATAATGGGACTGAACCCATAACCACATGGTTGTGTGGCAAGCTACTTAACCATGTAGCCAGGCCTACACCTATATGTTTATATCTAACATAGGGGCAAGGTCAACATTTTTGGAATGCGTATAGGGAATTTACATTACATCAGCATTCAACAAGTACTTATATAATAGATTCCATTACTGGTAAAAGAGCGTGTTCTTGAGCAAGACACTTTATTTCACGTTGCTCCAGTTCACTCAGATGTAGAAATGAGTAGCGACGTCACTGGTCCAAAGTTGGGTGGGCCTTCGCCTTTCCCTTGGAAATCAGTGGCATGAAGAGGAGAGATTGGTATGTATGCATAGGCGACTGCTGGTCTCCCATAAACAACCTTGTCAGCACTTGTGCTTTAAGGGTGGAGTAACTTTCTAGGACCAATCATATGATCATTCGTGACCGAAGGGGGTCTTTTACTGGTAAAAAGAGAGAAGGAACTTGGTAGGGTTTGAACACAGAACATAAAGGAACACGGCGAAATATCTTCATTTTACTAATTTTGCCAACACCACTGCCATGTTTGTAGTAAAAGACTGATTTATTTTATGGGTACACGGTTAGCAATTTTAGGAAGAGGAGAGAGTAATGACCGGGACACGAAGACAACTTTTGCAAGGGAGAAAGGGTCTGTCTTTGGGTCCCAATTTGTGAAGTGCGAGCTCCTCATTACGGCAGAAATTCATACAGCTCATTCATTGACCTTCGTTCCACATTTGGATCTCTGGTCCCATCTTGGATTCCTTGGATTTCGTGGTTACCTTTGGATCTCCACCTCTGATTTCCGGCCCCTCTCTTTATCGCTACATTCTATTTTGGCTCATCGGACACATCTTGGATCTCTGTCCGTCTTTGATCTCTTGAGCTCAGACCGAAGAGTTGACTAAATACAGAATTTGGTATTAAATGTGATGTTCATACCTTTGGCAATCATGATACACACGACAAAGAAGACAATTAATTACAATTGGTAGAGCAAGACACGTAAACTCGTCTACCTCTATTTCACTCACACATTCACACACTTCGTCTCTCACTCACGTTTTTCTTATACAACAAGCGTACATACATACATACATACATACATACATACATACATACATACATACATACAAACATACATACATGATGTTGAAATTCCAGTGAAGGAGCCTTGAATCTTGGTTACAAGCCGGCTCTTTCTCTATTGGCTAGAAATCTCGAAATAAAATTGAGCAATGACAATACATATACACACACACTTACATAGATACATACATACATGCATATACCTACATACGTACATACATAAAAGAAAACATACAAATCTGCACATATACATACATGCAAAAATACCTTGTTGATGTTAAAATTCCAAAGAAAGGAGTCTTGGATCTAGGTTAGAAACCGGCTCTTTCTCTATTGATATGAAATCTTGAAATAAAACTGAATAATGATATACAGCCCGTCGTATATATGTGTGTATATATATATATATATATATATATATATATATATATATATAT
>NW_026318190.1:3055-3303 GCF_001194135.2 Octopus bimaculoides
TATCCCTCTTCCAAGCAATGTCAACCAAGTGCGGCAGAGTAGGCTCGTCAAACCAGTATGATCTCAAACCCAAATTCACGGCCTGCACATCACATGATGGTTGGTAGAGAGGACATGCCGACGCCTTTGTCCTACTGCGGACTGAACATAGACAATCCAACCCCGGTTCAATACAAACATACAGACAGACAAGCAAACAGACAGACAAGCAGACAGACGGACAGGCAGGCAGGCATGTAGATAGGTAG
>NW_026318191.1:0-414 GCF_001194135.2 Octopus bimaculoides
TTAGTAGAAAGGATTATTATCATCATCATCATCATCAGTGAGGGAGAGAGAGAGAGCAGCGCATACCATCAAAGTGAGACTGGGTTAGCATTAGGGTGAAATAGAGTGGGGTGAAATATATGAAACCCAATATACCCATCAAGACTACCAATCTGGTAAGGGTACACCAGACACAAGCATCATAACGATATATGTGTGACATGGTGACCTTGTATCAAGATAAACAACACATGACCGACCTTGCAGGTGGGGTCCAGTTAGAATGTTTATTAGGTCGAGTAGCCATCCCACTCAAAAGGTCCCTGAATAAGGGTTGTTTAAGGTTGATGAATTAAACACCCATGTTTCCAGAGGTGAATTACTAAAACCCCAAAGAATCCCTCTCAACACATGGCTATGATGCTCCCCCACTAC
>NW_026318192.1:0-249 GCF_001194135.2 Octopus bimaculoides
TCTCTCTATGGAAAACATCATGGATGGTCTTTTAGCTGTGGTGGTCATAAAGTCTCTCTTGGTTTACTACAGAATGTTGCATACCACTATATAACGTGCTGCGTGTTAATTCGTGGACAAAAATCCTTTCTGCTATAGGCACAAGGCCTGAAACTTTGGGGGAAGGAGCTTGTCGATTACATCGACCCCAGTACTCAACTGGTACCTAATTTATCGACCTAGAAATGATGAAAGGCAAAGTCGACCTCG
>NW_026318193.1:0-458 GCF_001194135.2 Octopus bimaculoides
ATGGCCGCAGTCAAATGACTGAAACAAATAAAAGAATAAAAGAATAGATGCTTTAGTGTGCGATTAACCGGTTCCAAATTTTATTTCTTGTTCAACCACCTGGCTAGAGAAAACTTGCGATACAAACATCCCCGTAACAGGTAACGCTAACAAAATTACCTCCGCCACCCGACTACGATTCTTACCAACACTACCTCTATGACCCTCAACATAATTTCCACGTCACCACTATTAACATGGCATTCCTGGCACCACAACTGTCTCTAGCACCATGAGCACTTCTAACATTAACACAACATAACCACTTTTATTACTGTCAACGAACCAACTCAATTGCTCCAAAATATTTACACCTTCCGCCCCATCTGTCTGTCCTTCTTTACACATCGTTCACGATATAAAGGACTACCTTTGTTCCTTGCCGAAAATAATTATTTCGTCGGTCTCAACCTTTGTAG
>NW_026318194.1:0-312 GCF_001194135.2 Octopus bimaculoides
CTGCATAGTGCCAAAGATCCCAGCATTGCCATCAAAATACAGGACCAGATGCTGTAATAGATTGGGCTTCAAGGACCCACAACTCCTTAATATCCTTCCAAAATGCCCGAGGGACCTGCATGATGCGGATATAAGTGTCTTTAAAACAAAACTGGATCTCTTCTTGTCAAGGGATCAAGACGAACCTCCCTCACGGCAGGAAACACAGATGAAGGCAGGAGCATCAAACTCCATCATTGACCAAATGCCACATATCGGAGGTGGTTTCAAATAATGGTGTAGCTCAGTCAACGGTGGTGCTCCAGCATGACC
>NW_026318195.1:0-504 GCF_001194135.2 Octopus bimaculoides
ATATATATAATACTATTCAAAGAATCATAAATGTGTGTCTGTATTCTTTTGTGTCTGTGAATGAGTGTATGTATATAATACTGATCCAATGTTAAAACAATCTATATTTCCGATTGCCGACGATATGTATTGTATTCATTCGTTATTAGGCCCGCAAATTAATCTTTAACTATCCTAACCAACAACGCATATACATTCATTTAGCACTGATGTCAGTAATGGGTTACGATTGCTAAAAATTCTGTGTAATCATCTAAATTCAAGAATTAGCATATCTCTTCCCGGATCATAATGGAATTGAAATATTTATAGATTACTTAATAAATTTACAAGTTTTATTCCGTAATTATTCAAAATGAGACTTATGGGAAATAGTCTTTCGCATCTGTTCTTCCAGAAATTATAGTTTATTTGAAGTTTAGACAGATACATACATAGTTACACATATCCATGTATGCGTATCTATATGCATACATACACGCATATATATACATACATATGTAA
>NW_026318196.1:0-259 GCF_001194135.2 Octopus bimaculoides
GTTCAGTCCCACTGCGTGGCACTTTGGGTAAGTGTCTTTTACTATAGCCTCGGGTCGACCAAAGCACTAGCAGTAAACATGGTAGACGGAACTGAAAGAAGCCCATCGTATATATATATAGATATATATATATGTGTGTACATGTATGCATGTATCTGTGTGTTTGTGTTTGTCCCCCACCATAACATTTCAGGAGGTATGAGCAGCAAATATATTTATTTCACTATTTGGCGTCCTCAGGCTGACGCCCGGTTTCGCA
>NW_026318197.1:0-220 GCF_001194135.2 Octopus bimaculoides
TATATATGGAACTACATGTCAACATCGATATCATTTACAAAAATGCTGCACAGGCACATAATAGCAGATTATACTTTACAACAGGCATTAAACTTAAAACAAACTTACCTCTGTTATGGTGACTGTATCTTTTGGCTTTTCAGATTTTGGATAGTTGTTGTTAATGTCAATAACATTAATACAAATAGATGTAGTTGAATTTAATGGTGGATTTCCTTGG
>NW_026318198.1:0-590 GCF_001194135.2 Octopus bimaculoides
AAGTATATTGCCACTTAAATGTGGCTGACCCCTAGGGGTGGATGTTACTTCCCTTAGCAAAACAAAAACAGAGGACACAGAAGTGTGTCGATAAGCCAATTGGAGGAGATGTCCTCCTGGGGCTAAAAGTAACAGTAACATCCACCCCTATGGGTCAGCCACATTTAAGTGGCAATATACTTCACTTTATCGTGCAGTTACTGTTAATATCTCGTTTAGAGAATTAACATTGCTTGTTTTCACTTTTTCAATATCAGTGAATAATTTCACTGGAAAAAGATAGATAAGTTTTGCCAGGAATTAGCTTTCTCGTCGTAGATCGGTAGCTATCGGACGCTGACGAAGGGAAATAACACTGAAACTCGAGTCCGTTCGTGCTACAGATCACGATGAAAGGGATAACTTCCCTTGGCAAAACAAAAACAGACAGGACACAGAAGTGTGTCGATAAGCCAGCTGGAGGAGATGTCCTCCTGGGGCTAAAACCAACAGTAACATCCTCCCCTAGGGGTCAGCCACGTTTAAGTGGCAATATATTTCACTATATATATACTCTTTTACTCTTTTACTTGTTTCAGTCATTTGACTGC
>NW_026318199.1:0-349 GCF_001194135.2 Octopus bimaculoides
TCAAATTCCGGCGAGGTCGACTTTGCCTTTCATCTTTTCGGGGTCGATTATATAAGTACCAGTTACGCACTACGGTCGATGGAATCGACTTACACTCTCCCCGCAAATTTCACGTCTGTAGAAGAAATTGTCCAGCTCCACGATCTCATTTTTAGAGCACCTTCCGGAGTATTCGGGTGGTTCCAAGCAGTGCTGTATTATTATTATTGTTCAGTAGTTTTATTTTTATAACGTGCTTTCACTTCACTGCCGAGCGCAGCTCTCTGCGCCTTGGGTATGTGCTGTGGTTTACTGTGGTGCTATTATTATTATTATTATCATTATTATTATTGTTATTATTATTATTATT
>NW_026318200.1:0-399 GCF_001194135.2 Octopus bimaculoides
ATTTTTCATTAATTCTGCAGACCAGTTATAAATATCAGTCTTATTTCTACATTAATATAGTACATTTATTGGCTAATTTAATTACTCAGTCACATAAAAGCCATGCCCGATAGACACATTTTAAATCAGTTTCGAAATCTGCATTAAAAGCACTATAAAGTTCACTTTCACGGAACAGCTAAAAGTTCTAATTTTGTTGACCAGTGTAATCAATACAGTAAACTTTCTAAATTCAGCAGAATCTATTTCTATCCACATATCTTTATAGACAGGAGTTCCTTTGGCATGATGAAAGAGCTGAATCATAAGATCTTGCAAATGGCAAGGTCCAAGCTGTTGATGTAAAACATTGTTAAAAAATGATGGACACTTGTAGCACGCATGTTGGGGGTGAACGAC
>NW_026318201.1:0-210 GCF_001194135.2 Octopus bimaculoides
GTTTGATAGTTGGCTGAGTGCACTTACAGCGTGAAACCAGAAATTTAACCGGCATTTAATAACGTCAACGTAATTGGTTCATACAGTAGTTAACTGTTGATAACAGCATTTAAGTGTGACAGAGTGGAACTATAGAATGGCATATTGATATCTATCTATATGCCTGTCTATCTGTCTATCTATCTATCTATCTATCTATCTATCTATCTA
>NW_026318202.1:0-375 GCF_001194135.2 Octopus bimaculoides
GATGTTTAAATCCGGAGGCACTCCTGGGGATCAGCTGTATGGGTACCGTCTTGGGAAGAGGGCGGCCAGAAGCAGGTAATATGTTGCTTAAACCGTAGTTTATGTATTTACTTGGAGAATGGAGCAACAGATACAAGAAAAAGCATTTTCGTTGGATTAGATAGCCGTTGTTTTATTATGTGGAGCTTGTGAAATGAGTCAGTGTGGAGGTTTAGGTTATGTAATGAGTCATTTTGTATAGGAACACATGCAATTTCTCCAATAAGTGCAAGACAGATAATATAGTTTACCAATGTGATGTACAACGAAATAGCCACACTAAATATTACATTGGGGGAACGAGTAACCAAATACGTTTAAGATATAATGAGCACC
>NW_026318203.1:0-210 GCF_001194135.2 Octopus bimaculoides
CCTATGGCCGCGAGTCCGCTGCCCTAACCACTGGGCCATTGCGCCTCCTACACACACATACATATATACAGAGAGGGAGAAAGAGAGAGAGGAAGTATATTGTCTCTATTTGATTGTTTGTAATGATTGTATACATATATATATATATACATACGTATACATATTCGTATATATATAAATACCAATATATAAACATACACATACATACAT
>NW_026318204.1:0-351 GCF_001194135.2 Octopus bimaculoides
ACATATATGCTTACTAAAAAGTGTTATATAATCTAACATGAAAGAAAAAAATTGATTTTCATTGAGAATTATTATATCTCTGATTATAGACCAGCACATTCAAATACTTGTGTGACATTTTTATTGATGACTGTATACTTGTACACTTACATGAAGATTGCAGTGGTGTGAAACTTACATCATAGAGCAAAATCTCAGATTCAGTTTCAAAAACAAATATCATATTCTGTACAACATGTATTGAGCATTCCTCTCTCATTTGTCTGACATAAGCTAACATGTGTGTATATATGTGTGTGTGTATATATCATCATCATCATCATTTAATGTCCACTTTCCATGCTAGCATGG
>NW_026318205.1:0-457 GCF_001194135.2 Octopus bimaculoides
TATAGATGTCAGAAATCATTATGGAAAATAATGCCTTCTAATCAACATATCAATCACAACAGTTGACACTGTATCTCTAAAAGAAACGGAGAAACACTCAGAATATAAAGATTTGGAAATAGAGAAGACCCAAATGAGAGCCTAGAAACAGAGACAATCCCTATAACAATAGGTACATTAGGTATGAGTAAAAAACATACAGATAAATACATAGCCAAAACACTAGGACTTACAAATATAACATACAGGAAATAGCACTACTAGACACTGCACACATCCTATGTAAAGCACTTTCAATACAGTGAAAATAACACCACCAAAGTAAACCACAGCACACTCAAGGCATACAGAGCTGTGCTCGGTAGTGCAGTGGAAGTAAATAATAAAAATAAACCTACAGAATAATAATGATGATGATACAGTATAATTGCTCTGATGCAGTACCATAATTGAACCC
>NW_026318206.1:0-351 GCF_001194135.2 Octopus bimaculoides
GGCATACATATATATACAGAGAGAAAGAGAAAGATACAGAGTAAGGGAGGGGGAGAGAGGAGAACTGTGGGAGAGACATACATATACACACGTATCACTGTGTAAATTCTGTGTGTTAAATATATCGGTAAATTGATCCTCGTGCAACTTATCGGCAGTGTAAATACACCGGTAAACATTATTTCCAATACTTATTCATTGAATAAAAATGTTATATTTTATTATATAATTGATGTTAATACAAACAAAATTCAAAATATAGTTCACGATTTATGTGCATGTGGTTGTGTATGTGTATCTGCCTGCTTGTGTATACATACATACATATGTATACAGTCATCTTAGTTATAT
>NW_026318207.1:0-403 GCF_001194135.2 Octopus bimaculoides
ATATGTATGTATGTATGTATGTATGTATGTATGTATGTATATGCGTGTATCAGTATGTCTGTGAGTTTGTATATGAACGCATTTGCATGCGTTCCCTGGATAGTCTAGAAAAAATACGCAGGTAAAGTATTCTGTATATATAATATTTGTTTGCGCATGTAGGTTTGTGCATGTATATTTTAGGTGTTTTCTGATTGATCATTTCAAAGGAAATAATTGTGTGCTCGTATCAGGAAGGTGAGTACCTGTTGTACACAAATGGAGAAGACATTACGCCACTTAAACAATGTTATAACATATAAAAACATTACGGACATCTTTTCGTAACCTCTTTTGGCGACTGTTATTATGACTCTAAACTGTGAACCATAATACACATGTATATATGTGTATGTAAATATAT
>NW_026318208.1:0-500 GCF_001194135.2 Octopus bimaculoides
AGATAGAAATAGAGAGAGTCGCGTTAGAAAAATAGTTAAAAACTTACTGTGCACACACACTAACACACATGTGCACACACACATGCAACATATACTATGGCCACACTTAGCCACAGTATTACTAATAATGTTAGAATTCCATATAATTATACTTCATAGCATTAGAAAGGTCCAGCAGTGAAGAAGTATGAATAGACAGCCATTCTCTGGTACAAGCTTTTATATGGACAACATTTTGTCATGTTTAAAAAATTTCTATGTGCAAGAAATCCATCACTGTATCATCCAATGTGTTCTTTTCGAAGATGGTAGGGTATGATCTGAGAGTAATTTGGATGCTATTTCTGGTAGATCAAGCAATCATGTAGAGACTCTTTTGTTGGCTCCAGGGCCGGATGTTTCTGTTTGTTGGTGAGCCATGGTTTATCAGTGAGATCAACAGCCTTCTTCAAGATAGATGGATGGATAGATAGATAGATAGATAGATAGATAGATAGATA
>NW_026318209.1:0-379 GCF_001194135.2 Octopus bimaculoides
ATAATGATGATGATGACGATGATGATGATGGTGATTGTGGTGGTTGTGGTGGTGGTGGTGTTGGTGACAATGAAGATCTAAATTAATAAGAAACCATTTATATTTCAGGTTGTCATTGGAATTTAGAAAAACTGTGAGACACACACACACACACACACACACACACACAGATAAAAACGTTGTGTGTGTGTGCGAGAAAGAGAGAGAGAGAGAGAGAGAGAGAGAGAGAGAGAAAGAAAGAAAGAGCGAGGGAGAGTGCGAGAGAGTCTTTCTATATTTGTGTTCCTGTATTACTGTAACATATTAGAATCCGGGGTATTTCATGCAAATACACACACATTCACATATACACATACATATACACAGCATATATGCAAAT
>NW_026318210.1:0-292 GCF_001194135.2 Octopus bimaculoides
TTTGAACGAAGTGAAAAAGTTTGTATTACCATAACAAATGCTTTTGCATGATACCAAAAAATTTATAGAGAGCGAAAAATAGCTTCTCAGCAAACAACTCTACACTTGTTTTTTAAAAAGAAATCTAGAAGTCCGTCTACGAGTGCTTGTGAATCGACGATCGCGTCTACAACTGATGGTGTGTGCGAGTCTAGTGCGAGTGTAAGTGATGCAGAAAACGATTATAATAATAATACTTTTTATTATAAGTTATCTTGACATTATTTTTACTTTACATAAAATATTCTTTACA
>NW_026318211.1:0-628 GCF_001194135.2 Octopus bimaculoides
TCCACTCACAAGGCTTTGGTCAGCCCGAGGCTACAGCAGAAGACACTTGCTCAAGGTGTCACGCAGTGGGACTGAATTTGGGACCATGTGGTTGGGAAGCAAGCTTCTTACCACACAGCCAAGCCTGTGCCTATATGATTAACTTCAACAAAATACTTTTATCGAAATGGAGAAAAGGGCTGAGAAAAGGGGTTGCAATGCAATAAAGCTGTGAGGAGGAGGAGGAATATATTATAGGCCAGGAAGAGGAATATGGTTTAGGGCAGGGAAAAGTGGGGCACAGGGCACATATTGTAAGGATGGCATCGTGGGAAATACATTGTCGAACTGGGATAAGTAGCATATACTGTTGAGCTTTGAAAAGGAGCAAAGTTGGGTTGGAAGGTGGTGACGCAATGGACATATTACAGGGCTAAGAGGAGGAGGGGTGGCAGAGAACATACTGTGTGACTGGGAGAAGATTGGGATACAGGGTACACATTGCAGGGCTGGGAAGAGGGGCTACACATTGTAGAGCTGGGAGAAGTGGCAACAGTTTAAATCTTTATGGAAAACTTTTGTTATATCCTTGCTTGAAATTTGGTGACGTTAGGTGTGACAGTACACCCAATTTAACAACCGCCATATG
>NW_026318211.1:638-971 GCF_001194135.2 Octopus bimaculoides
TTGGTGACGTTAGGTGTGACAGTACACCCAATTTAACAACCGCCATATGCCACTGTGTCTAGGCATAGGAAAAAACTTGCCTTGATAAACTCTTTCTCACCCAAACAAGCATAAAAAAGTAGACTTTAAAACAGGGGTTCCCTACCTTTTCACTACTAAGGACCCCTTTTATTTAAACGAGTTTTCCCACGGACCCCTGGATATTGAAAAGCCTTTTTTTTTCTACTATAGGCACAAGGCCTGATATTTTGGGGGAGCGGGCAATCGATTAGATCGACTCCAATACGTAACTGGTACTTAATTTATCAACCCCGAAAGGATGAAAGGTAAAGT
>NW_026318211.1:1848-2262 GCF_001194135.2 Octopus bimaculoides
TTCCCCCACATATGACTGTGTTTGTCCCCCAACCATCGCTTGTCCCTCGTAATTGAGCGGTTCGACAAAATGGGCCGATAGACTAAGTACTAGGCTGACAAAGAATAAATCCTGGGGCCGATTTCTTCGACTAACGCCCTTTAAAGCGGTGCTCCAGCAGTGCCGCAGTCAAATGGCTGAAACAAAGAAAAAGAATAAAAAAGAAAATAAGCAGCCTGCAACCCCCACTTTTTAAAAAAATTCTTTCCAATCTCCCTGCTGTGAGAAACATTGTATTGCAGGAGTATTTAAATCGACATTTCACTGGAACTTTGTTTGGTCGACACCGCAAGTTGACTATGGTGCTATTAGAACTCGCAACTCGATGCGTCACTAACAGGTCCTGCCAATCCACTGATTTAGACTGGCGAAGCA
>NW_026318211.1:2499-2658 GCF_001194135.2 Octopus bimaculoides
AAAAAAAAAAATTTTTGAGCCCCGCCCCATTTAAAATTTTGAACTTTTTTGAAATTTTTTCCCCCGTTATGTTTTAGATAACGGAGATTTCGAATATCAAGAGACCACCTTTTCAAAATTTTAAATTCAATAAGCATATAGATATGTGTATAAAGAGAT
>NW_026318212.1:0-512 GCF_001194135.2 Octopus bimaculoides
ACGATCAAGAACGTGAAACTTTGAGTAAACCGTTCTGTGATAATAATTTTGCAGATTTATAAAAAAAAAGTATATTACTCTACTTTGGTTTTCGAGTACTACTATTTCCACCTGTGTGTTTGTGTGTGTGTGTGTGCGTGCGTGTGTATGTATATGTGTGTGTTTTTATATTATTAATAAATTCATAAACTTATCAATAATATTCTCAGGAAATCAATATTTAATATTTCGAAAGATATATATCCAATATGACATGGTAATATAATAAATTTAAAATTTAAAATATACGAAATATAAATATAAATATGCATAAAAATATGAATGTAGATAAAGATACATGTGACTATAAATGCGTATAAAAATTTATGCATAATTAAGCATGAATATTATAAAGTCTAAAATATAAAAAAACCTAAAATTTAAAAAATTAAACATCTATAAAGTCTAAAATTAAAAAAAACCCTAAAATTAAAAAAATTAAACATCTGACGATCGTTTCGCGGATATTAATA
>NW_026318213.1:0-422 GCF_001194135.2 Octopus bimaculoides
ATATATATATAAAATATATAGCGAACAACAAAAGATGGCAACACGGAGAAAAGAGGGGAGAAAGAAATAGGAAAAAAAAAGCGATACTATAGAGATAGCTAAACGAAGAAATAAAAAGACAATAAGCCTAAAAAATAGAAAATGTTCTACATCGAGAAAAGACAAAAAGAAATAACGAAAAGTTAAAAAATACAAGAGAGAGAATGATATGACATAGTATAATGGTAGAATTTTTCCTTTCTTCTTGGTCTCCGACATAGGTTACAGCTTAAAGAACTTGTGCAAGTCACGGCAACTAACGTTAAAGAGAGAAAAGGCATTAGTTTTTTAAATGAAATTTTCAGTGCCAGTAAGTAAATTTCGAGGTTGCAAAAATTGTGTTAGCGCTGTATAAATATTTCGAAGGTGATATTAACAAGATC
>NW_026318214.1:0-723 GCF_001194135.2 Octopus bimaculoides
GTGGTGGTGGTGGTGGTGGTGGTGATGATCATGATCATGAGGGAGAGGGAAATGATGTGGAAAGGGAGGATAATAATGGTAATGATGATTAGGGTGGTGCTGATGCATGATGGAGATTATGGTGACGATGATGATGATGCTGATGCTGGTGATGATGGTTATAATGTCGATGATGATAACGACGATCCTGAAAACAACCTCGGTGAAGACGACGATGCTGAAAACGATAACGATATTGATGACAGGAGTGGTGGTGGTAGTGGAGTAGCTGTGGTGGCGGTAGTGGTGGTGGCAGCGGCATCGGCGGCGGCGGCGGCGGCTTTGGTGTCGGAGACAACTTTGCCCTTCGTGATGATGATGCTGAAAGTTAATGAGCGGTTCTCACTGCAATTGTTCAAACAAGTTGAAAGAAAATCATAAATAACCAAGACCTTCGACTCCATTTTTGTTCCTTATTTTCACATCATTTCTCTATATTTTATTATTATTATTATTATTATTATTATTATTATTATTATTATTATTATTATTATTATTATTATCATTATTATCATTATTATATCAACCGTTTCTTTTTTTTTTCTTTAGGAAATGGTTTCCAAGACAGAGGAGCCATGTTTGTATAATGAAAGATAATCTACATCCGTAAAAAATTAACTTCCTAACAACGTACATGCAGACATACATACATAGATACATACATACATACATACATACATACAT
>NW_026318215.1:0-518 GCF_001194135.2 Octopus bimaculoides
ATCATCATCATCATCATCATCATCGTCATGTTCTCGTCACTAACAACAATAACAACATCACCTTCACCGTAATCCGCATCAAAATTACCAGCATCGTCTTTGTCGTCAAGTCCAGCTTCAATAAGACATACGAACGCAAAGAACTGTTTCCAGTATTGAAAATAATATTCATAATAAAAATGGCAATCTTTCAACATGCGCCGCACCACCCAGTTTCTCCATCCATAAAAACCATTTTTATTCCGTCAAATAATTATTTTGGTTTAACCGGTGCCAAAAACCAAACATGAATTCTCTTGTGATGTTCAAAATACAGCAACTACATCTTACAATATTCTTGTATCAATTTTCGACAACTTACAAATATCTTATGTCACATGATTGCATTCGTCTTCTCGTGCACCTTAATTGGCTATGTAATACTCTACACCTTCTATCTCTGTCTTTTCGTTTGTCTCTGTATACGCACATCTATCTATCTATCTATCTATCTATCTATCTATCTATCGATCGATCGA
>NW_026318216.1:0-856 GCF_001194135.2 Octopus bimaculoides
TATATATATATATATATATATATGCGTGTGTCTTTTTGTATGTGTTTGTCCTCGACCATCACTTAATCGGTGTTGCTGTGTTTCCATCCTCATAAATAAGCGGTTCGGCCAACGACACAGAGAGAATAATTACCAAGCTTAAAAGAATGTACTTAGGTCGATTCATTAAGCTAAACATTAATCAAGGCGGTGCCCCAGCATGGCCGCAGTCTAACGACTGAAACAAGAAGATAAAAGCTACACACACACACACAGTTATCCGTAATGCACTTATATAATTTTCTTTCGTAATGGTTACAATATTTGTTGTGTGCGCATCATATGATCTGCGTATCGGATGATCAAATATCAACGAAGATCTTATTATTGTTCTATGCACGATTACTCCATCATCTGTTTATCCTTTTACGACAGTATGGAAACAACGTTTTGCCAATGCAGACTGTCCAAGAATGGATTGCGTAAATTAAAGATGGTCGTTTAAGTGTTTCATGTTGGAGTCGAACGTCGAAACTCTTTCGTACTGATTCCAAGTTTGAATGAGTCCATGACATAGTTAAGTTGATCAGATGAGAGACAATTGATCAAGTAATCATTTCTATGCAAATTAGAAAGGTTTTATTGTATCTCGATAGGGTCTGTTATGCTAATTATATAACACACACGCGTTGAACTGGCGAATAAACAGCATGTTCTTTATGACATCGCAAATGGCGACGAAAGTACTTTGGTAAACGTAAATGGTTGATTAATTAACCTAGAGATTAATCAGACAATCGATTAGTTAATTGTTTATATATTTAACCGTTGTTGTTGGCACTCCGTCGCTTACGACGTTGGGGGTTCCAGTTGATCC
>NW_026318217.1:0-365 GCF_001194135.2 Octopus bimaculoides
TATTAGCATTATCACGCGTTTGAGAATAAAAATAATATTTCTGTATCTTTTGATAATAACAAATAGGCATAAACAAATAAATAAAAACAAATTAAACGAACGTGTATAAATAGGGGGCACAGATAATACAAACACTTCCCGTACACGTACTTACTAACCATAGACACACAGAGGGGGATGCGCATGCGCAAATAGAGACACATACAATAGGAATATAAAATACAAAATGTCTGATCGTTAGTAAGGAAAGATACACAAATAGGAAAGAAGAAAGCAAAAGACCTCTGAGGAGGTCACAGACGTGTGACGAAAGAGCTCTGGCCGAAATACGATTAATGTAATGTAAAATAAAGCTGAAGCAAATT
>NW_026318218.1:0-528 GCF_001194135.2 Octopus bimaculoides
ACGAAACACTTTCAAACTTGGGACACTGGTAGAATGTGCCATACAAAACATCTTTTACTCTTAGTGTTGTCGAGAAAATTTTATCTATGTAAAGTTATTTCGTGTTAAAATTGTCGTATTTCGGTAATTTCAATCAATCACTGACGTCTATTGAGGTGAAAACAATTACTGCTGTGAATTGTGAACACCACACGTTGTGCGGTGTAATGGGATCTTTTCCCTTGAATAAAATTAGTGCCGTTGTTTGTGAACAACAACTTTCGGCGGTACTGTTATTTATGACATCGTTCGTGCGTTTGTACTGGTTTTAGCTTAGGGTTTTAGGGTTAGGATTCGGGTTTTAGAGTTAGGGTTAGGGTTAGGAGTTAGCTTATGGCAACAATACCCATAGTAATTTTTGCTAGTTTATTTTGTCTTCGTCTTCTCTCTTTTATGCTATATGAACATTTATTGTGGTTTAGAGGCAGGATTTGACTGGTATTTTCAGCGTGGCGGTATCTCTTAGATACCCTAAATTATAATTTTAAA
>NW_026318219.1:0-410 GCF_001194135.2 Octopus bimaculoides
ATATATATATATCAGATGGTAAATATTTTTATTTTTCATTCCTTTCGTAGTTTTTATCCCTAATAGTGATTTGGATTTTAGCTGTTCCTTCTAGCGTGCAAGGAATCCTATGACGGATACTTCTTATATGTTCCAATGTACACTATATATATATATTAGCAATGCGTCCTGCTCTAACTCTTCGAAACGCTGGTAGCAGCTGATGAAGGACATGTTCTCTATGTGGCCTGTATGTTTTCTGTACTCTGTTTATGTTCTGTTTTTCATTTTGTCCACGTTTTTTTTTGTGACGTCCTGTACCCAGATATGCACCTATATATACAGGTAGATGTAGGTATGTACATACATGTACGTACATACGCATATACTCACATATTATTTGTATTATACACACACACACACACACACAC
>NW_026318220.1:0-225 GCF_001194135.2 Octopus bimaculoides
GAAAACCGATTATAGCAGCGACTCTATCAATTCCTAGGGATATCTGAAGAGGGGATTTTATTCCGAAATATCATATAAGACTATGGATGATTGAATTACAACAGTTATTATAGTCTATTGTTTGTATTATAGTGCATTGTTGTGTCATTCAAAATATTTTCTTCTTTATAAACATTACACAATGCTTCAAGCGAACTACAATACTCTCTTACACACACACACACA
>NW_026318221.1:0-354 GCF_001194135.2 Octopus bimaculoides
TATACATACATACATATATATATATATATACATGTATACATACATACATACATATATATTTATATATATATATATGAATATGCATATGTGTATATATTATGTGGATATGCATGTTTATGAATTCATGTATGTATTAATATATATATATACATTTATATATACACATCTATATACACACACACACACACATATATATATATATATATTATATGTGGGTATGCATGTGTTTATGAATTCATGTATGTATTAATATATACATATATATAATGTTATAATGTGTATATATATAATATATGTAAATGTGTACATGTATGCGTGTGTATGTATGCACGTATGTACGTATGTGTTAATGTA
>NW_026318222.1:0-274 GCF_001194135.2 Octopus bimaculoides
CTGAGTGGACTGGAGCAACGTGAAATAAAGTGTCTTGCTTAAGGACACAAGGCATCGCCGGGAATTGAACTCACGACCCTGCGATTTTCAGCTGATTACCCCAACCACTAAACCACACGCCTTCATATTCCTAGTAATAATCCTTTCTACTATAGGCACAAGGCCTGAGATTTGGGGAAGGAGGCCTGTCAATTAGATCGATACCAGTACGCAACTGGTACTTCATTTATCGACCCCGAAAGGATGAAAGACAAAGTCGACCTCGGCGGAATTT
>NW_026318223.1:0-546 GCF_001194135.2 Octopus bimaculoides
CACACACACTCTTATACAGAAGCAGACACACACAGACATATACACAAGTATATACACACGCGTACAAACATGTATATATACACATACACACGCATATCTATACACACACATGCATATACACTTATACACACTTGTATGCATACAGACATATACACAAACATGCACACGTGTGCATCCAAACACACACACTCATACACAAGTATGTATACACATATACATGTGTGTATGCATAAACACACATATACAAACAAACACACACACACACATATATATACATACACACACACGTGTATACAAATATGTACACACACTCATGTACACATATGAACATTTAGACGTTCCCAAACATACACATACCTACACACTCATATACACACATACACAAACATGCATGCATATACACACAAGCATACACATACACGTAATATACACACACATGCAAACATACATGCATGAATATACTCGCACATGTACATACACACACACATGCAAACACACACACACATGCACGTATGCACACATACACACACACACATACTCAAACAC
>NW_026318224.1:0-1459 GCF_001194135.2 Octopus bimaculoides
GAGAATGATGTACCGCAGACATCACAGTGATAAGGTTTCTCTCCGGTATGAAGACGTTTGTGTCTTGTCAAGTCATATTTCTGAGAGAACGGTTTACCACAGATGTTACACTGATATGGCTTCTCCCCTGTATGAACACGTTTGTGATAACTTAAAGCACTTCGGTCAGAGAATGGTGTACCACAGATATCACAATGATAAGGCTTTTCTCCAGTATGAATACGTTTGTGAGTAGTCAAGTTATTCCTGTGAAGGAATGATTTACCACAGATGTCACAGTGGAATGGCTTCTCCCCTGTATGAATATGCTTGTGAGAATTTAAATCACTTCGGTCAGAGAATGATGTACCACAGACATCACAGTGGTATGGCTTCTCTCCTGTATGAATACGTTTGTGTGTAGTCAAGTTATTACTTTGAGAGAACGATTTACCACAAACTTCACAGTGAAATGGCTTCTCTCCTGTATGAATACGTTTGTGTTTAGTCAAGTAAATTTTTTGAGAGAATGATTTACCACAGACGTTACAGTGAAATGGCTTTTCACCTGTATGAATACGTTTGTGCTTATTCAAGTTGCCCTTTTCAGAGAATGACTTTTTACAGACATCACAGTCATGTGACAATTTTTGTTCCCCTTTTTCTTTATCTTCTGGAAAAGTCAGATCTTTTAGTTTCTCACTCTTTTCCATTATTTTTCTTCTAAAATCCCAATATATATATATGTTGTCTTCTTTTTGCTTCTATAGTGTTTCGTTTACAAATATTTTGACTGCTGTGTTTCTGTCCAGTGTTACTTTCGTCTGAATACTCTTTAATAAATTCATCCAAGTTTAATTTGCAACCAGACTCATCTTGTAGACACTCTAGCCAGTGATGTCCACAAAGTTTGCTAATAACACATTTCAGAGTAAATATATCAGAGGAATTCTACCATAGACTTATAGAAACAATGATATATATCTGCTCTGTACAATATTTTCATTTCCGTGTTTAAAAAAAGATAAATAATGAGAATGTATCTTCTGTTATTCCAATGTCATGTGATATTCTGAAATAATAAAGAAACAACAGTGTAAGATATAGAGGCTACTTAGAAAATACAGATTCAACATTTCCATAGTGACAATCTCTAGAAATAAACATTTACCAGAAGAACTTTTTAATTTATTAGAATTTACATGAGAAAATCTTGTTGAAGCTAACATTATTTCTAAACTCCAGCTACTCATTCATACTGCACAACATTTATATGTGTATATATATATATATATATATGCGAGTAAAAATAAGACCCTAACCCTAACCCGCGTGTGCAAATGAATACGTGTTTAGGGTTAGGATCGACCACTCACGACTAGCTAGCGCGGACACGCGACTGCGAGTTCGAGACCGTGTTGCTTTAGTAGTACCTATATTTCGTATGTGTATTTCGTGTGCAAGATTCTTGATGTGGATA
>NW_026318225.1:0-602 GCF_001194135.2 Octopus bimaculoides
CTTTTTGCCACATTCGAGGACATAGAAAGAATTCCCTGCCAGATAGAAGTAGAGGATGAGCGAATGCTAAATGTAGTCGAGGGAAGGAAACCAAATTGCTACATATGCGGGGAAAGAGGTCATATGAAGATCAAATGCCCCCTATATGAGTTCACACAGCTACAGCAAGAGAAAGCACAAGCAGAGGAGGAAAACATTGTAGACCACACGAAGAAAATAAAAGAGAGACAGAAGTGTGAAACAGAGAAAACAAAGGAGAAGAACGAAAATGGAGCTACTAACCCTAAAAAAAACGAAAGAAAAATAAGTCAAAGGAACGGTTAACAGAAAACATAAAAGAGATAGAAAAGCCAGAAACTAATAATGTACAAGAAGAGGAGGAGAGAACGGAGAAAGATGTCAAATACAAGGGGCTTTTGATAAAGTACGAGAATTGCGAGCAGATGGAGAGAAAAGTCGAGAGGTTAAAAGAAATAATAAGAGTGAAAATGCCAGAGAAATGTGCTGAAAGATGCTTCGAGTGCATAAAAGAACTTGGTGAAAATATAATAATGAAACGGATATGGTTGGTGGAGACACCACCCCCTAGAACTGATTATTTG
>NW_026318226.1:0-267 GCF_001194135.2 Octopus bimaculoides
AATACAATGACGATGACGACGACTACGACCACGACCACCACTAACGACAACAACCACAGTAATAAACAACGGCAGCAGCAGCGAACTGAATTAAAATATAAATGAAGGGTAAATAAAAATATAAAACACATTGGAAAAACAACAGCAAAATAAAGAAATTATGTACAAAAAAGTAAAAAAATAAAAAAACAGCAGAAAGAATACGAATGAAAAGACGGAAAAAGATAAAGCAAATAAAAATAAATAAAACAAATTTGGATGAAAAAA
>NW_026318227.1:0-236 GCF_001194135.2 Octopus bimaculoides
GTTTCTTTTGCCGAATCGCTAAGTTACGGGCATGTAAACGCACCAACATCGGCTGTTAAGCGATGGTGGGGGAACAAACACAGACACACAAACACACACACTCACACATACACACTCACACATACACACAGATGTATATATATATACACCATGGGCTTCTTTCAGTTTCCGTCTACAAAATTCACGCACAAGGCTCTGGTTGGCCCGAGGCTATACTAGAAGGCACTTGTCCAAGG
>NW_026318228.1:1683-2009 GCF_001194135.2 Octopus bimaculoides
ATATATAGAGAGAGAGAGAGAGAGAGAGAGAAAGAGTGGGGCGAGATATAAAGAGAGAGAGGTAGATAAACAAATATATAGATAGATAGATAGACAGATATATATTTATATATATATATATATATATAGAGAGAGAGAGAGAGATAGATAGATAGATAGATAGATATCGTGTCTGAGTATTCACATATATGGATTTTCATATAATGACATAAAATATTCGCAAAATATTTATGCTTACATCCATACATATATAGACACATCCAAACACATATACCTACACACATGGACACACACATTCACACATACATATGCATATACATACAAAC
>NW_026318229.1:0-351 GCF_001194135.2 Octopus bimaculoides
TTACATGGCAATTATTATAGGACCTCTTCCCAAGACTAGACCACAGATCTCTTTGACTGAGGTTAAATAATAAAAAAATGAAAAAAAAGAGAAAAAAATTCTAACCAACCATTTTTCATCTTTCAGAAGTAGAGAGATAAATCGTGATATAACCTGTAGTGAAATATATAGATAGTACACTGTTTGATGTGGCTGCATGTTATGTTATCACAAGAGTTTATACAGAGATGAAAGAATAAATATAAGATCTATACATTTACTACATAAAAATATAATTCTTCTTTCAATCATAATACATAGAATCAAATTGTAGTAGTTAGCTGAACGAAGTAATCTGATGCATGAAAGTGC
>NW_026318229.1:375-721 GCF_001194135.2 Octopus bimaculoides
AAGTGACGGCTCTCAGTCATATCAGCTATGAAGCATAGAGAAATAGATGGACATAGCAACGATGTAAATGGCTCTAAGTCTAATCAACTAAGAAAAGCTGGGTTGGCAAGCTGTTTTTATCAATGGAATGCTAGACATTCTACAAACTTCCAAAAGAAACGCCAAGCTTCTTGAATAATTAAAAATTAAGTTTCGTGGTATTGATGTTTCAAGAAACTTAGGAAGGGAGATTACTCTATGATCCTTCTTGCAAGGGAGATCATTCAACTATTTATCTATACCTCTACAAACCTATTTGAAACAAACATATAATCAAACATTCCATCTGCGTTTACTTTCAACACAA
>NW_026318229.1:848-1181 GCF_001194135.2 Octopus bimaculoides
GTTTAAAATTCATACGTTTACAAAATTCCAAATTTCTTGGATTAAAGAATTGGAATTAATATTCTAAATACAGTAAGTTAGGTCACAGCGATCTTTGAAGCAGTTGACAATGATGCTGCTACACCAGTCTTTGGGTATGACTCCCTCATGTACAACCTGGTTAACTATATGGGTGATTAGGCCATAACCCACACCACCTGATATTTTAAGCATCTCATCAGTGATTCCTGAGGGGCCTGGGGCTTTCCTGGTCTTCATGGCTTTACCTACCATGATACTGTCTATTTGGATTGTCAGTCCTCCTTTGGGATCCACAGTAGGCAGACTCTCTCT
>NW_026318229.1:1932-2308 GCF_001194135.2 Octopus bimaculoides
AGACATGAAAAACTGAAGTTGTAAGACCTGGTATCAGACTATTCAAAGGATAAAGTTGAAGAATCTGAAAAATTTCACCAGGGGAAGTGAATTAAAAACAAATCAGAAATAATAAATAATTTTCAAACTCAAGTGAAATATATCATTTGACCAATTCATTTCCTATACCCAAGTCTTGTTTACATAGATTACATGTAAACATCTCCCATCCTTTGATGCTGGATTTTAGGTTTGTGATCCAGTTTGAACATTAATCTATCTGTATTATATGCCTGTTGTCATATCATAGACCCATGGTCGAAGATCTGGGATCTCAATCACAACTACCACTCCACACTATACTGTGGCCATGTGCTGCAATTATACATTCCACTAG
>NW_026318229.1:3468-3657 GCF_001194135.2 Octopus bimaculoides
GCACATATTGAGTTGTACATCATGTTATTAGTATTGGCAATGCCAAGTGAAATACACACACACACACTCACACACATGTGTATATATGTTCTCATACAAGTTTTATAGAATTTCTGTCTATCAAATTCATTAAAAAGACACTGGTCAGTCCGGGGCAATAGTAGAAAGTACTCACTCAAGGATGTAACA
>NW_026318229.1:3667-3781 GCF_001194135.2 Octopus bimaculoides
CTGGTCAGTCCGGGGCAATAGTAGAAAGTACTCACTCAAGGATGTAACATTGGGGCTGAATCTAAAAAAAAACGTGTAGTTGTGAATACACCTTCTTAACTACACTGTCATGTC
>NW_026318229.1:3920-4072 GCF_001194135.2 Octopus bimaculoides
GACATCACAATGCACTCTGCTGCAGCTTTAGTTGCAGCATATGGATTGCTTGGTTGGAAACTGCTTTCCTCACAACATATCTTGTAATAAATATGGAAAGGAAATATTTCGATTAGCGTACATGCCTTGTAATTTCTAACATAGAAACAAAG
>NW_026318229.1:5167-5367 GCF_001194135.2 Octopus bimaculoides
GAATTTGGACTCAGAAGACAAAGGAGTGCTCGGTAAATATTGCAAGACAATTTGTTTGGTACTCGATGATGTCAATCCATTTTCAAGTAATGTTAACCTTACTAATTTTATTTGAAATGCAGTAAACTAAAACAATATTTCAAATATACACCCTAAAACTGAGAGTAATTATCTAAGAGAAGTAAAATCTTAAAAGTTTT
>NW_026318229.1:11276-11825 GCF_001194135.2 Octopus bimaculoides
AAAAGACATTTTTGAAACTTTCTGAATTTTGTCAAACACCTTTCCCCAAATTTGTACTGATTTTGGCATTTTTTTTTCTGCACTATGCACAGTCTTGTAGGTACTTCCAGTTAACCCCTATGTTACATGGCTGTAACTCCACCTCCTTCTCATTAAACACTTTAGTTAGGATGTCTCTAAATCTTTGATTATCCAAAGGATCCTTAAGCTTCCATATCTTTCTTTTTCAGCTTGGTCTGGTTCTTGAAATCCTTCTAACCTGTAGTCTGAAATCACCAATGACTAACCTATGCAGAGAGGTACATTCTTCACTCGGGAAAGTCTATGCATTTTAGAGCAACCATGTATCTTAGTTTCTGGTGAGAATGTAGTCAATCTGACTAGCTTGCCTACCAAATTGATAGGTTATCAGGTGACAGGCAGCCCTCCTGAAGTTGCTGAACTTGCTGATGACAGAGTTCTGGTGACAAACACAGTAAGGGAAGCAGAGGAATTGATGCAGGAGGTGGAGACTGTATTGATGAGTGAGGGGCTGAAAATGAATGAGAA
>NW_026318229.1:11835-12312 GCF_001194135.2 Octopus bimaculoides
GGCTGAAAATGAATGAGAATAAGATGAAGTATCTGGTAAAGAACATTAAGTCAGAGAAGATTATGAATGTAGGCGGGAAGCCACTAGAGTTGGTCGAGGACTTCCTGTAGCTGGGAGTAAAGATTGGGAACACAGAGGATAATATACATATATGTTTAGAAAAATCCAAGAAGTATACAAGAAAATAATTTAAGTTTTTGCTAATAAAATAGAAGAAAATGTTTCTTACTTTATCATAATTAACAATGAAGTATTCTGGATATTTCTCCACAAGATGGATCACAAGATGGCTACCACTACAAAAATAAAACAAAATATTAATAATAGTTTCAAATTTAGGTATAAGATCAGCAATTTAGATAGAGGGGTTTAGTTGATTACATCAACTGATCCTTTTTGAACTCAAAAATTAAAGAGGCAGAAGAAATGACACCAAGTGCTAGGTTGACAGGTGATGGAGACAATACAAAGACAGAC
>NW_026318229.1:12938-13309 GCF_001194135.2 Octopus bimaculoides
TAAAAGAGTAAAAGAGTAAAGAGTATAGTATACAAACATGTTGATGACAAAACAGCCCTTCTGATACAGGAGGATGTCTATTTTGGGGCCACACCAGGAACTGCACAAATCCTAAATCAACCTGATTACTAAGGGCAGATACCCTCTCCAACAGTCATTCTCTGACCTACAGGTGTAATTTTAGAGTGATTCAATCCACTCTTGCCATTTCTGCCACTCTCACCCGACCTTCAAAAACTCACTCATGGATAGCTACTCCCTCTCTATGCTTACCTTCCTTTTTAAGTTGATAAGAGCTTAACCAAAGAGGAAAGCATTTGTTCTCAGCCCTCTTAAAACTTGTCCACCACACAACATTTTTGGCAACAGCT
>NW_026318229.1:14489-14600 GCF_001194135.2 Octopus bimaculoides
ATTCTCTTAGATTTTCCAGTCAATGCCATTTTATCAGTATGTGATCTATTGTTTTAAAAATATTGTACTGCTTCACTGTGACAATATTGTGATGCCATACTTTCTTAGTAC
>NW_026318229.1:14610-15038 GCF_001194135.2 Octopus bimaculoides
TTGTACTGCTTCACTGTGACAATATTGTGATGCCATACTTTCTTAGTACTGTTGATTCAAACTAATAATATATATATAGACTAAAGAAAATTACACTGAGATGCAATAACAGCCAAGTGAGTGACATCATAGTCAAGATACGGAGGAGGGGATTCAATTAATCAAGATATTTTTATGTTTTTTGCTTGCTGAGTTTGATACAAAGTGCAGTACCCAGAACCTTTGAGGGCTTTTTGAGACTATTGAGCTTTTAACATTCTATTTAAACTGCTGCAGATCAACACCTACAGAAAAGACATAAGCAAAGAGAAGATTCTAAAAGATCAATGTTCTGAGCAAGAAGGACAGGGAAATTGGTTAGGTGTTAGACTGAAGGGGTTCAGAGTAACAATAGTGATGAAAAGTAGAGAAACAAGTGGGTTGGAGGT
>NW_026318229.1:15070-15508 GCF_001194135.2 Octopus bimaculoides
TCTGGGGGAAAAAAAAACATTTTAGTATTCTTTTTCATTATCTTAGTCATTTAACTTCCTGTGGAGCGTAGGATGCCAACAAGAGGAATCTTTATCCCTAGGTGTGGCAGCCTGCCAGTGCTTCAATTTCTGTGGATCTTCTCCATGTTGATTTTGGTCAGCCATGTTTGTGTCTCCCTTAGTGTGCACATTGGAGGGCTTGCTTTTATAATATTGGAAACAGGTTTCCATAGGATGTATCACAGCCAACCCCATTTCCTTTTCTTTTAGTATAGCATGCTATATCACATATTCATTTAAGATTAATATTTATTTTGGGTCTCACAAAAGTAATGACAAGTGACTGAGACCTTGGCGATATGCTGTGCTTGAGAAGATTCGTCAAGCCAAGTGAAATCATAGTTGTGGCCGTTACCAGTGTCATTGTAGTCAAGGCTA
>NW_026318229.1:15665-15999 GCF_001194135.2 Octopus bimaculoides
TCTAACCTATGCCAGCATTGAAAGCAGATGTTAAACGATGATGATGATGATTTAATATTGATAAAATAATAAATATGAAATAAATTGAAGGTGTTTACCCAAAAATATGCTGTTGTTCCAGCTATAACCATCTCACCTTTATGCATATTCATGACTACATTATGTAATGTGTGGTTGTATTTTTTAAGATGGTTGTGTGTGATTTGAAGAAATTTAGCTGTTATTTTGAGCAGTATGAGCAACCACATAGAGTACACTCATTAGCTTGGAGACAAGTACAAATATAACCATAATATGTTGTTGTTGGCACTCCGTCGCTTATGACGTCGAGGGT
>NW_026318229.1:22574-22796 GCF_001194135.2 Octopus bimaculoides
TGTCTATCATTTTATATGTTTTAGTATACTAATATTAATGTTATACATAATATATATCTCATTGGTGATTGCCAAAATACAGGGGTAAGTTCTCTGCAAACAATTTGGTTTTCATTTCATAGCTGAAACTTTTTCTTCTTTACTTACCTCACTGATATCCATAATAAAAATACAATTGCAGAACCACAGTTAGCCAGTTAGTTCAGACGCACACACACACAC
>NW_026318229.1:22907-23009 GCF_001194135.2 Octopus bimaculoides
AACAGAGCTTTACTGAATTTATAGATTACTGCTAGACAGATTAGATTGTGCAACAGAAAATTAGATTTTAGAGAGAATGCTGGTTTTGCAAGGTTTGGTTTG
>NW_026318229.1:23019-23483 GCF_001194135.2 Octopus bimaculoides
CAGAAAATTAGATTTTAGAGAGAATGCTGGTTTTGCAAGGTTTGGTTTGCCAAATGGCTGTTGAAGTGGAATAGAATTGTTATCACATTTGTGGTATTTGTTTCTAAGTACCAGTTGGTTGCCTTGGACACCATGGCCACCAAGATGTTGTTGAGATGTTCTTCATGAGCACTGTCATTTTGAGCTTTGGATCACTTTTGAAGGCCTTTCTCACAGCCAAACGGTTGACAACTTGAGCTTTGCCTGATTGCGGTCGATCTTTGAGGTCTTTCCCATTCTTGAGCCTCTCTGCGATGTTGAGCTGCTTGGTGATGTCAGACTTGTTGTGGCCCACACACAGGAGAGCTGAAATCTTGATTCTTTTTTGCTTCCATCCCAATATATGTGCACACAATGCAACATATTTAAAGTTCTATTTTCCCCAGCATGTTTTGATGACACATGCTGGAAAAGTAGAGCATTAA
>NW_026318230.1:0-240 GCF_001194135.2 Octopus bimaculoides
TTCGGCCCTTATACATAACATTCTAAAGGAACCAGGCACACCCAGGTCATTACTCCCAGGTGGCCTCCTGATGCTTTCCAAAATACTGTCTCAAATGGCATTTGAATCTGGGTTAATCTTTGAGTGATCTTGTATTGCCAGGTTTGTGTTTCAGCCCACTAGATGAAGCTGACCACTGAAGGAACCAGTTCTAATCTTCCTTAGGATCCACACAGAGCGGTTCCCTTTCTTAACGGTTGC
>NW_026318231.1:0-286 GCF_001194135.2 Octopus bimaculoides
TGAACGCTGGAGGGTATATCAACCGACATGTTTGTTAATAACAAACAATATGAGAACAAATATCCGTTAAATGTAACTAATGTACATAATTCCTCATCTCTTAAATATAGAACTATAGGGTCACATATAGAACCTGAGACATAAAAATGCTAATTAATAAAAAAAAATATAAACATTTACAAGTTAAAATAAACGTAAAAGTGGTGTTTTACGGAGTGTCTATTTACTTCCGTCATGTCTGTGTACATACATGCATATGTATATATGATTACATGCATATATATAT
>NW_026318232.1:0-314 GCF_001194135.2 Octopus bimaculoides
ATACAGCTACGAAGTTATATCTTATAAAAATATACTATAGAAAATAAGGAATGTAAGCAAAGCGGCCATGGCCAACCCCAAGAATTATAGAATTCACAGTTCATGAATCATTAAAACCAACTGAAGAACTAAATGTATGGAAGAGAATTTCTTGAAAATAATCAATAACACCCGTTGCAAATACATTATACATTCTGAAAATATTAACCAAAGAAATAACCAACCTATAAAAAAATAAGATTAATTTTGGAACATAAGGTAGTTCATGTCTATACACACACACGAACACCGACATATATGTATGTGTATATGCA
>NW_026318233.1:0-495 GCF_001194135.2 Octopus bimaculoides
AAGAGAGAGAGATAGAGAGAGGTATTTATCTTGTATTCCATGTATCATCTTCAAAAATATTTAATCACTACAATGCCGTGAATCACTTTACGTCAGATTCAAATTCTGCTTATGAAATTTAAGTTACAATTACAACCAAATGCATTTCATGTACATGGTTAAACAGATATAGAAACATATCTATATATATACAAATATGTATTCTAGTTGGTTTGCAAGAATCATGATTTGAATTCGTGTGTCGAAACAAATTTTGTTGGGTCTTAGGAGGATAATTACTCTAATAACCTTAAACACGCGCACTAGTTTAATATCACTTCATTATTGTTAGACAATCTGCTACACATCCAGATGTTTAAGCGAATGGCTAAGAAAAACGATTAGATTCCTATCCAGCGTGTTTGTTTATTATTATTGGCGTAAAAATTCCACTACGAGACAAGATGCATATGAATATATATTTATACACATACATACACACACACATACATATAT
>NW_026318234.1:0-390 GCF_001194135.2 Octopus bimaculoides
AAGCCAGTATGTTCTGATGGATGTGTAATGTCAGTGTGCATACTAGACAGTATCATTACCTTGAGAGAAAAGTTGAACTTAAGAAGCATCAGTTGTGGGGTGCAAGAGAGACGATTGCGCTGGTATGGTCATGTAGCGAGAATGGATGAGGATAGCTGTGTGAAAAAGTGCCACACCTTAGCAGTTAAGGGAACCTGTGGAAGAGGTAGACCCAGGAAGACCTGGGATGAGGTGGTGAGGCACGACCATCGAACATTGGGCATCACCGAGGCGATGACTTCTGACCGAGACCTTTGGAAATATGCTGTGCATGAGAAGACCCGGCAAGCCAAGTGAGACCTAAATCTATGGCATCAGCCAGTCCACTTATGCATACCTTCCTTCATTGGA
>NW_026318234.1:1108-2542 GCF_001194135.2 Octopus bimaculoides
TACCGCCTGACTGGCCTTCGTAGGATTTCCGAGCGAGATCGTTGCCAGTGCCCCTGGACCGCCTCTTGTGCGGATGGCACATAAAATACACCATTTTGAGCGTGGCCGTTGCCAGTACCGCCTGACTGGCCTTCGTGCGGGTGACACGTAAAAGCACCCACTACACTCTCTGAGTGGTTGGCGTTAGGAAGGGCGTCCAGCTATAGAAACTCTGCCAAATCAGATTGGAACCTGGTGTAGCCATCTGGTTTCACCAGTCCTCAGTCAAATCGTCCAACCCATGCTAGCATGGAAAGCGGACGTTAAACGATGATGATGATGAAGTATTTTCCTTTTATATTCCTTTAGCTATATCTGTTTCCTCTATCATTCTCCTCACACCTCTAATAACTAACAACTCTTCAGTCATATTTATTCCATTCTGATACCACAGCAGTAATTTTTAAAGAATTGTTTGTGCATATTACAATTTACTTGCAGTATTCTTTTTGGCTCTCTGTGCTTGGAGTTCAAATCTCACTGAGGTTAACTTTCTCTTTCATCCTTTTGGGAGTTGCAGTCAAGAGCTATGGCTTGGCAGAATCCTTGACGTATTGAAATACTTTGAGGTATTTGTTCTGGTTCTTTACATTTCTGAGTTCTTGGGTGTTAGGCTTAATCTCCTGGCTTAGCATCACCACCTGGTCCTTGGGTTCTTTCACAGTACTTCCCCTGTTGCAAGCATCCTCTAAGGTTGTGACAAAATAATGGATGTAGTATTTGACACAGTATGGAAGCATACTTAAAAAAAAAATATCCCTCGTGTATACCGGCCTTCTAAAGATTTATCTCTTATGTACTTAACTGTACAGAAACCTGGATGTAGGCATAGTGGTGTGGTTAAGAAATTTGTTTGACAACTGTGTGATGCTGCTTTTAGTTCAGCTGAGCAGCATATTGTCAAAATGTCTTACCATAGCCTTAGGAGTGAAATTTGATAGACATAAATTATTTGGAAGCCCATGGGAAGTATAGTTTCTATTCTTGGTTGGAAGACTTAATGCATCACTCGATTTACCACCACCATCTAGATATTGGGTTTCTTTTACAGAAACTACTCTTTTGCAAGCATTTGAGCCAGATGTGAAAATAACTTACCCCTCCTTGTAAGGTCATGATTGCAGTTCTTCTGCCTTTAGTTAAACCATAAAAATGATGTAAAGGTAGTGAAACAGTGTTTCAGAAAGAATTGACCAAATAGTTTCATCACACCATATTCTTGCTGCCGCAACATAAGCTAGAATACATATATGTTTCTTCTGCTGATGATTATGATGATAATGTTTTCTTTTGTTCCAGATTTGTTAAACCATTCCCACATGCTGTGAAAGATATATCAGACAGTAGCAGCTCTATTTCTCCATCTTTTAATGCTTGAATAATGGAGTTAGGAGT
>NW_026318235.1:0-216 GCF_001194135.2 Octopus bimaculoides
TTATATATATTTTATTGCTTTATATATTTTTTCTGTATATTATTTTTCACGCTTTATAATTGTTTAACTTATATGTGTGTAGTATATACCTAATGTGTATGTGCGTGCATATATACATGTGTACAAATGATGGTATATATACGAGTGCAAGACTCTACCTGTTGTTCTTGTCTCCTTCCTTCATACATATATGTATGTATATACGTTTATATATCT
>NW_026318236.1:0-584 GCF_001194135.2 Octopus bimaculoides
TAAAACGGACCCAAAGTCTATAAAAAGAAAGGACAAAGAATATAAAATGAGGAACTAAAAGCAAAAGAAAACACAGGAAGACATTTTTTGTTTTCTTTATATTTTCTATTTATTATTCTCTACTTTTTCTTTCTTCTTCCCTTCTTTTTTCCTTCTTCTTCTACCATCCCTAAAATCTGTCCCAAAACAATACAGTAAGTAGCAAACAAGCTTTTAACCTTTTTTTTTGACACTCCTTAAAAAGACCAATTCAATACAATGGTCCTTCTCTCCCTCTTTTACCACATCCATCTCTCTATCTGTCTGACTATCAGTCTATCTATCTCTCTCTCTCTCTATCTGCCTATCTATCTATCTATTTGCTTATACATCTTCCATTGTCTCCAAAGCCTCACCGCAAAAAAACAAAAAAACAAAACAATGTTCTGTTATAAACAAAACCCCCCAAAACACCTGCTTTTATATAAATAAGCTAGATCTCTGTATTTTCACAGTTATATTTTACAAGTTCGAAAGACGAATTGAAAGCGCTATTATATATGTATAAAATAAATGAAAGAAGTTATTCCAAAATTCTGACGACT
>NW_026318237.1:0-313 GCF_001194135.2 Octopus bimaculoides
TGTACATCGCTGGGCAGGATGCAAATCTATTTGTATTCTTTGCACCATTCACTTCCATCTTGCACCGAATTGCTTTACTAGATTGCCTTTCGCTCGCATCACTATTTCTTTCCATTTCTTGCCCAAACGGATGCTTGCAGCAAACCAAATTCCGAGTAATATAAATCCTCCATCCTTCTGTTCGAAGCAACACTGTTGGAAAGTGTAGATTTGTTAACACGGGTGTACCCCTGCAGACCCAGTGATTTTCCTTGGTTAACTTTTGCTCCTGTAACTGCGTCGATGTTCCTTATGGCATTGATGATCACTTTAA
>NW_026318237.1:347-692 GCF_001194135.2 Octopus bimaculoides
ATCTCTAAATGAAAACACGATTCTTGCATTTCCTAGCTTTCAAGGGATCAATCAATACCTTGAACTTCTGAAAAGAGTTTCTCTAGATTCAGTAAGTACGGACGTGGAGAGAGAGAGGAGGATCATTTTACTGACGGGGAGCATGATATTAAACTGCTGCTTCAAGCGATCATTTACTCTGTCCACCGCAGTTTCTGAAGATTACTGGAAACTTGCCTCCTTGAGGAAAACAGCCAAGTATTGATGGTTGACGCGATCAAATACTTTTGACTGATCTTAATTGATAAAAGCCCCATTCTTGTCATATGACATACCTAACACATCTATTTCAAATGGCATATGTCT
>NW_026318238.1:0-577 GCF_001194135.2 Octopus bimaculoides
ACATGGTAGCTAGAGATGGTAGAAATAGCAGCCAAATCTCCCTCAAATCATACCCTACTGTCTTATGTATGAGCCAACGAGGGAGACCACTACATGGTAACTCGACCTAGTAGAAATAGCAGACAAATCTCCTTCAAATCACTCCCAACTGACTTATGTATATACGTGTGTATGAATCAATGAGGGAGACCTCAACATGGCAGTTAGTCTTGGTAGAAATAGCAGCCAATAGCAAGGCTATGAGCTGGCAGAAACATTAGCACACCGGGCGAAATGCTTAGCGGTATTTCGTCTGTCTTTACGTTCTGAGTTCAAATTCCGCCGAGGTCGACTTTGCATTTCATCCTCTCGGGGGTCGATTAAATAAGAACCAGTTACGCACTGGGGTCGATGTAATCGACTTAATATCCCTTTGTCTGTCCTAGTTTGTTCTCTCTACGTTTAGCCCCTTGTGAGCAATAAAGAAATAAGAAATAGCAGTCAAATCTCCTACGAATTACGTTCTATCGTCCTCGACGAGGAAACGCCCCATAATGTGGTCCGCTATTTCTCGCACATTGAAACAAAGACGCGATAG
>NW_026318239.1:0-219 GCF_001194135.2 Octopus bimaculoides
AATTAGATCTGTCTTCATTCAAGTCTGTCCGTAAATTTTGTGCAAGAATAAACGAGGAGGAACCACATTTAGATATTCTAGTCAATAATGCTGGAGTTTTTCGCTGTCCTTCATCATGTACAGAAGATGGATTTGAAATGCATTTTGGAGTAAACCACTTGGGACATTTTCTATTAACAACATTGCTTCTGGATTTGCTAAAAAAGTCTGCTCCATCAA
>NW_026318240.1:0-312 GCF_001194135.2 Octopus bimaculoides
TATTCATGGGTATGTTGCCCGGAAGCTTGAAGAAGACAGGAGAATTGACACGAAGCACAGCCCCTCTTGGACACAAAACCACTACATCATATCACACTTTGAAGGCTGTTTGCAATCCAGAAACAAGAGAGACAGTGATGCTCTTCTAAACCCAAGGTACAACCGCAAGTGTAGGCTATGTCATGTTTCTGTGGAAGACATCATGCACATGATTAGCGGCTATTCTAAAATGTTGTCATGGTACTACCTCCCTATGTGACCTAATTTACAATGCCATCTGCAAAAAAGACTGTCCTGAAATAAACTTAGAAA
>NW_026318241.1:0-339 GCF_001194135.2 Octopus bimaculoides
ACACACACACACACACACACACATGTCTGTCTGTGCGTGCGTGCATGTTTATGTATGTATGTATGTATGTTCTATGTATAAGAAAAGCTTGAATGAGTGGAGGAATAGCAAACAAACGGATATACAGATGAATGAACAAATCACACACCCATCCCTCCATCCATCTATCCATCCATCCATCCATCCATCTATCCATCCATCCATCCATCCATTCAACCAGCCAGCCAGGCAGCAAGCCAGCCAGCTAGCCCTATATGCATAGTCACCATGTATAGATAAGTGAGAGAGGGAGAGAGAGACTGAGACAGAGAGAGAGAGAGAGAGAGAGAGAGAGAGAGA
>NW_026318242.1:0-253 GCF_001194135.2 Octopus bimaculoides
GTGTGTGTGTGTGTGTGTGTGTGTGTGTGTGTGTGGTTGTACGAAGAAACTCTGAAATCTTTGTGTGGACTTGTTCTGATATTTTATAGTGTTGCAAATAAGAGAATTAAAGAGACAGGCAACCTAAGAATTAAAAGAGGAGTGTCCAGGGAATGAAAGAGATGAGAGAGAAGGATTTTGTGGGAGACGGGCTGGTTACAGGAAGATGAAATGGGAGCGGTGGGAAGAAGCAGAGTGTTGATGGAGGGGGAGG
>NW_026318243.1:0-368 GCF_001194135.2 Octopus bimaculoides
ATAGATAGATAGATAGATAGATAGATAGATAGATAGATAGATAGATCCTGTGAAGTGCGTACCGACGCTATTGTTCACCATTCATGATATATAATAAACAAAATGATTAAAAATAAATATCTGTGAATAAGTTAGGTAAACAGTGGGGTAAATCGGCCTCGGAAGCAACTTATTCTCAGTTAATGTGTGTCAGATTGAGAAAATTCCAGCTGACAAACAAACATATATTTTACATGATATAAATAAATAATATACAAGAGATATTAAACAAAATGAGCCGTGTACCCCTCCTCATTTAATCTCACCTTGCCAGGGAATAAAGAAGAAAATGTAAAAGAACAGAAGTAACGACAAAGAATGAAAAAAGG
>NW_026318244.1:0-307 GCF_001194135.2 Octopus bimaculoides
ATATATATATATATATATATATATATATATATATATATATATCTGTCCATCTATATATCTAATCTATCTATCTGCCTATCTATCTATTTATCTATGTACAAATAAATGCCAGAATAAAGTATGTAACATGTTTCTGGTGCTTATACTCATATATTTGTATTATCAGCTTGAATGAAAGTATTTCATACAGAAGTGCTTCTTTCATTTCATGAAACTTTAAATAAGACAAATTTGAGTCAAAGCTTCAGTATGCACGTGCACACACACACACACACACACACACACGCATGCGTGCACACACACACAC
>NW_026318244.1:317-489 GCF_001194135.2 Octopus bimaculoides
ACACACACACACACGCATGCGTGCACACACACACACACACATAAGCGCACACAGGGGTAACCCTCACTTTATTGTAGCATAATGTTCATGAAAATCTGGAGTTTCCTAATGTAAAATAAATTTTCTCAATGACTTCTGAGTTCATTAACCAACTTGTAACATCGAGGTCAAT
>NW_026318245.1:0-412 GCF_001194135.2 Octopus bimaculoides
CGCGCGCGCGCGCGTGTTTATGTATGTAGATAGATAGTTAGGCAGATAGATAGATAGATAGACAGACAGACAGTCAGACAGTCAGACTGACAGACAGACAGTCTGACTGTCTGTCAGAGACATAGGTAGGGACCTATAAAGAAATATAGAACTACACACAGACAAGAATAAGAGACTGCACACACACACACACACACTCACAAACACACACACAAACATACATGAGAGAGAGAGAGAGTGAGAGAATGAGAGAGGCAGATGAATTGACTGAGCAAGAGACGGAGTCATAATTGATTGTAGAGAAATAGACAGCGATAAGCGTGTAATAGTTGGGTAAACACTTCAACATAGACAGGCACGTGTATGTGTGTGTGTGTGTGTGTGTGTGTGTGTGCATATATATAAATATATA
>NW_026318246.1:0-410 GCF_001194135.2 Octopus bimaculoides
TGCAGACATACATACTTAGTTATTTATATCAAAGTGTTTTGTTATTTTTAATAAGGAGACATTACAGTGTGAATCAACTACCACTTGTGGGGAAATTCTTGGAAGTTGAAGCACATGGTAATTATTGCTGATTAAAAATAATAAAATATATGTATTGGCTTACATTTAACAGTTTGTTGTATGGAACACATGTAACTCTAACTAGTTTCAGCTCGAAAGTTATGTTTGCATGTATATGCATAAGTACAAAATCATATGTATATATCAGTATTTATTTAGATGAATGTATACATTTATATATAAACATGCATACACATAATTGGACATGCACATATTTATCAACATATATGCATATATATCTCTCTATATATGTATGCATATATGTGTGTATATGTGTATATATATATCTA
>NW_026318247.1:0-209 GCF_001194135.2 Octopus bimaculoides
ATATGGAGATGCACATCCATACATACAAACATGGTACATAGTTGCAAAACTCACACACACACGCAGACGTGCACACATAAGAAGACAGAGGTGCATACATATACAAACACACGCTCACACACACATACAAACAAAATACACAAACACGGGCATGCAAGTACATGAATATGCAGAATACATACATGCAGATGCACACACATACATACATA
>NW_026318248.1:0-291 GCF_001194135.2 Octopus bimaculoides
TATCTACACACACAACATGCACATACATATGTACATTTATATATACAGAAAAATATATAAACATATGTAGATATAATTATAATTAAATAAGACTCAGGTAGAAACCTTGCAGTATGTTATGCAAAGTTATTCTAAGGTTATTTGCTCTTGGTACTATGAATGTAAAAATATTGAAACAATTGTAGTGATGTAAAATAAAAAATGTTGTTCATTCCATTTCCTGTCATTTATTTATCTTGATATACAAACATATGAACGCATATATACATCATCATCATCATCGTTTAACGT
>NW_026318249.1:0-158 GCF_001194135.2 Octopus bimaculoides
TACATACATAGATACATACATACATACATAGATACATACATACATACATATTTCGTATCATTCACGGACCCAAATATAAACAGGCAAACGAATGGCCAGCGAGAAACACACACACACACACACACACACACACACACACACACACACACACACACACA
>NW_026318249.1:300-814 GCF_001194135.2 Octopus bimaculoides
TCAAACACGATATTCGCATTTCGCACACACACGCACACGCACGCACACGCACACACACACACGCACACACTAAAGCCACCCAGCACTAGAAGTTCTGGTTCGGGTGGAGGAGTAAGGCAAGGGTTGTGAAGCTGCAGGTGGTGCACACTGGGTAGCCAGAGCTGTCATTAGAAGTGGACCCTTAAGAAGAAGAAGAGGAAGGTGGAGAAGGAGGAGAAAAGATTTCACTGCAATAGCAGTAGTAGCGGCGGTGGTGGTGGTGCGTTTGTTTTGGGTCTTGACTAACACTGGGGGGTGGGTAGTAGTAGTAGTAGGAGGAGGAGATGGAGAGTGAAGAGAAGAGTTACCAGAAGAAGGAGGAGGGGAGGAGAGATAAGAACGGTCATCGTGTTGTTGATGTTTAAGGTGATGGTGGCAGTCCTGGGGGTGGTGGTGGTGGTGATGGTAGTGTTGATGTTGTTGTTGGTGATATAGTAATGGTGATGATGGCGATTAATGTAGTAATAGAGGGTAA
>NW_026318249.1:1290-2105 GCF_001194135.2 Octopus bimaculoides
GTGTGTGTGTGTGTGTGTGTGTGTGTGTGTGTGATAGAAAAATGTTACAAAAAGAAAATAGAAACTACATTGTTTTATCTTCTGTGAGGATGGGTAGATTTTGGATGATAATATTGAAGACTTCGTTGTTTCTAGAGTTATGTGTGGAGATGTATGGGAGTATTTTTAAGTCTGGTTTAGTGTTTCGGTTGACTTCCCTTAATGTTCGTATATCTCTTTCTTTAGCTCGTTTAATGCCATCATTTACTAATGATATTGGGTAATGTCTTTTGATTAGTATTGATCTGAGTTCAAGGAGTCTTCGTTCACGAGTCTAGGAGTCCGAAACTATGGTACAGATTCTTTTCGCTAGATTATAAGGAATATTAATTTTTATGTATTTGGGGTGACATGAGTTGAATAATAGGTAATGTTTAGAATCTTTGGGTTTATAGATGTCTGTTTCCATGTGGTTATTGACTATTTTAATAAATACTTCCTGAAATTCGTCAACACTACACCTAATATCCCCCTCCCCTCCATACGCATGCATGTGTGTATATCATAGACTCTCCACTTTCTTTACTTTTGTACATAATTCTGTGCACTGTACATGCACCTTTGATGAGTTGTAGTGCAACCGGGCATTATACACAATAATTTCATTATTGTTATAATGAACAAAATGTTAGAAAGGCTGAAGGGTCAAACACCCCTCCCCCTTTTTGCGGCGAGTTTGGAGGTCAGATAAGTTGAATGCTCTCGTGGAAAAAACTTATTTCACATCGAGGTACGAACGGGTCCTTTACGAAATATTTACCTAACCATGCCTAGAA
>NW_026318250.1:0-330 GCF_001194135.2 Octopus bimaculoides
CATATATACATACATACATACACATATATACATGTATATATATATATATATAAACGCGTACGCACGCATGCATATATATTTGCGTATACATATACAACATATACACAAATACACACACACAAACACACACACATACACACACATATACATACAAACATATATATGTATTAGTATGTCCTGTATATAGAAACACAAATAAATATTTGAGAAAAATGTTTATATTTTATGCGTGTCCGTTTGTGTGTATAGGAGCATACAACTTTTATGTCTGTATGTATACGTGTGTATGTATTTGTGTGTGTGTGTGTGTGTGTGTGTGTGTGTGTGTGT
>NW_026318251.1:0-325 GCF_001194135.2 Octopus bimaculoides
TACACACATACACACATAATACATACCTACATAATATATATATACATACACATATACATACATACATACATGCATGCATGTATACATACACACATATTTGTGTGCGTGCGTGTGTATATATGTTATCGATGTATAGACCGATACATGGATAGATAGATAGATAGATAGCTAGATACACATGCGTAAACGCGTACACACATATATATACACAAACACATATACACGCATATACACAAACACATATATACACAGAGGCTCACCCGCATACATATACATATTCGTATAATAACATATATATATGTTATACACACATACATACACACAC
>NW_026318252.1:0-480 GCF_001194135.2 Octopus bimaculoides
ATGCTAAGCAAACATGAAATTAACCTCCTAACCTAACACCACCACCACCAACAACAACAACAACAACAACCCCACAACCACCATCATCACCACCACCATCATCAGCAACAACTATAACAAGAACAACACTTCATTAGATCAGAAGAATATATGTTTATTCTATCTTATTCAGTGATGTTGAATCATTTTCCTTTCTACTACTTCACCTCCTCATTGTCCCTCGCATTTAGCCCCTAGGTATCTTCCTCTCCCTCCTCCTGTCTCTCCCTCCCACTATCTTTCTACCAACCTTTCTTCCTTTTGTCTCTTTCGTTCTTTCTTTCTTTCTCTCTTTCAGAGATTTTGTTCAAGTTTATTAAAAAAAACAGAAGCTGCTTTGCTTAGTTTGAGTATTTAGATATTCTCTTATTAAATATTCATAAGGAGACAGGAAAACGAAAGAGAGTAAGAGAGAGAGAGGGAGGGAGAGGGGAGATAGAA
>NW_026318253.1:0-631 GCF_001194135.2 Octopus bimaculoides
CATACATACATACATACATACATACATACATACATATATATATACATACTAATGATCAGAATATCTGGGGCTATGAATATCAGCAAGACGTACTTAACCCATTACCTACCAGTGATCTCATATGAGATCACTTAAAAATTACAAATTTCGTAATTATCTGTCAATATTTACACATAATTAACCTTTTTGCTATATCTCTGATATTCAAATGAGGTTTGCTAATTTTTCACCCAATATCTCGCTTATTTCTGTTTAAAATGTTAATTTGAAATGTTATTTTGATCATTCCGGCGCGTTTCTAAGGCTGTTTTATGCTAGAAATCAAAGTTTCATAAAAAAATTCCAGTTAATAGAACTATGGGAGGTAATGGGTTAAGATTTAATGGATAACAGTTAAATCAAGATACAACCGTAGAACAAAATCGGAAGTCGGTCAAATTTTACTCTAAATTTAAAAATGAACGGGAAAACACGCATAGATACATATGTGTGAGTGTATTATATATGTGTATGTTTGTGTGTGCATGTGTGCGTGTAAGTATGTGTGTGTGAGTTTGTGTGTGTGTGTTTGCGTATACATAAAAGAATATGAGTATCTCAGTGTGTCGAGGAGATATATTAAAGCGTTCGT
>NW_026318254.1:0-238 GCF_001194135.2 Octopus bimaculoides
TATTTTATTTATACAGATGTTTATACATATCAATATCTACACATATAACTCGTACTCATATGTATATGGATAGTGCACACCCACATATATGTGTATCTATATGTATTGTCGCCCCTAGACACGTAAGTATATATACCTTGTATACATATATATATTCACACCTACACACGTACACCTTGTATACATACATACATACACACGTATATACATACACACGTATATACATACACACGTATAT
>NW_026318255.1:0-337 GCF_001194135.2 Octopus bimaculoides
CATTTGTCCTAAACCAGGACTGCCATGTTATGTTGGCAAACATCTTTACTTCAATTTTAGATTACTCTTATAAATCATTTGTGCAGACATACTCATATAGACACATGCATACAAAAGATGCATACACGCATATGTATACATATCTATTATACATTCACACGTACATATATACATGCATACATACATACATACATACATACATACATACATACATACATACATACATACATACATACAAAAATATCCTGTTGTTGATGTTGAAATTCCAATGGAGGAGCCTTGGATCGACACAGACATGCAGGAAGTAAATAGACACCTTTAATTTTCAAAATCTTTT
>NW_026318256.1:0-227 GCF_001194135.2 Octopus bimaculoides
ATGTATATGTATGCATATATATATGTGTGTGTATACGTGCTTAAATGTATATATTTATACATATATATATATGCATAAATGCACACACAAACACACACACACAAACACACACACACACAAATACACACACAGGCATATACACACATACAAAGATGCATAATAATGTGAGTAAATATGTACATACACACACCTATATATAATATATGTATATATATATATACATATAT
>NW_026318257.1:0-609 GCF_001194135.2 Octopus bimaculoides
TAAATATATATATATATATATATATATATATATATACATATATGTATATCCATATTCATAGATGTTCATTATAAATGTGCGTGTATGTGTCTGTGTGTATATATATATATATATATATATACACACAGACACACACACGCACACCTACAGACACATATATACATAAATATACATAAACAATTCAACTGCACACACATACACACAATCACATGCGCACACGTAGACGTAAGCATATATGCCTGCTTGTATTTAAGTTTACAGAAGCTCATACATACGCGCGTACACGCACGCAGACAAACACACAAACACACACACACACACACACACACACACACACATACACACACAAACTGATTACGCTAACAGCCATAAAGCGTGAATAAGAGTAACACATTTTCACGTGCGATTAAAGCTAATCGGATAATAATTTTAATCCTTCTGCACAAATATCTGACGAATATATAGAATGCATTTACAGAGACATACATACCTACATACCTACATACCTATATACATACACATTTAAACATACATGCACACATACAAACATACATGCATAAAAATCAAAATAAGCAACAGGATATCAAGAAGTGATGCAGTACGATCGTT
>NW_026318258.1:0-782 GCF_001194135.2 Octopus bimaculoides
GTCTCTGCCCCGCCTGAGTTTAAGTATGAAGTTTGGGTCTATCGACGGCTACAGACGGTACTTGCATTATATAACACGCAATGAAATCGAAACCTCGACCTGTTCAATGAAAAACGATCTCCTTAACCACTGAGCTACTCCTTCACCTGTTCACACACGCGCTCATACACGCTCACACATTGTTATATTATATAACACGACACACACACACAAACACATAAAAAACACACAATACATACATTACATATATCGATACCTACATTTATACATACATACGTATGCATATATATTACCGAAATACATACATACATAGATATATGCACAAATACATACATAGATTCATACATACATACATATATATATACATATATACATACATGCATACATGCATACATACATGCATATATAAACATACATGCAATCATACATACATACATACATCCATACATATACACATCCATACATATACACACCCTTCCACCCATCCATCCATCCATCCATACATACATACACGCATCCATCCATACATACACATCCATACATACATACATACATACATACATAATCACGTGTGTATGCCTGTGTCTATGTGGATGTATGTGCGTGTGTTTAGGTATCCGACTATACTCACAAGTGTGTGTGTGTGTGTGCGTGTGTTAGTATGTGTGTGTATGTGCAGTCATACGTGTGTGTGTGTGTGTGCGTGTGTGTCTGTCTGTGTCTGTGTGTGCGTCTCTCTGCGTATATACTTCTTCCTGCGTGTGTGTGTGTGTGTGTGTGTG
>NW_026318259.1:0-279 GCF_001194135.2 Octopus bimaculoides
CAAACAAATTCATACACATAGAGAAAAACAAACATAAACGCACACTCGTGCACAGTCTGATTCATGCATATACACAAACAGAAAGTCACAGAAAACGCAAATCCATTGATGTAAATACGTACATACCTTCAGTCAGATATCGACATAAATGCACAGACAGGGATGCACAGACAGTGATGCACAGAAATACACACAAAGACGCTATACCATATGCACATACACACTTATGCATATATACATATATATACATAATGCATACATACATACATACATACATAC
>NW_026318259.1:311-732 GCF_001194135.2 Octopus bimaculoides
ATACATACATACATACATACATATAAACGTACATACACTCATACGCAGGTACACTGTGTATAGAGATAAAAAGAAGAGCAATCGAATTGTTTACATTTTCCGCAGCCACAATAAAGAACAACAAGAACAATACGAAAAACAAAGCCCACAACGTAAATAAGAACAGCAGCAATGAGAGACTACACAGGTAATTAAGGGGAACAACAAAGAACAACATGATATCATCAACAAGCAAAAATCACAAGAATGTAGACAAAAGCAACAATGAGGAAGAGATAGAGGGTATGGTGGTTGCTATTTGGTCGGGTGGTGAATGGGTGGTTTGCGTGTAAGTGTGTGTATGTAGGGTGTATATTGTATAAGGGATACACGTGCAGTTCAGATAACTTTAAAATGGAACTACTTACTGTTTCCAGTCTCG
>NW_026318260.1:0-413 GCF_001194135.2 Octopus bimaculoides
AATACATATATATACATGTGTGTATATATATACATATATATATACATATAAATGCATACATATATATGTGTACATAGATATATAATAGATACACACATATGTATATATGTATAATATATATACATATATATATATATACATTTATATATGTATATGAATATATATATATATGTATGTATACATATATGTGTGTGTATGTATATGTACATATGTACACATATATGTATATGTATACATATGCATATATACATCTATATGTATGTATACGCACACACATATATATATAGTTGTATCTATATAAATATACACATACATATATATGCACATACATAAATACATACATACTTGCATTCATACATACACTCATACATACATGCATGCATACATATATACATACATACATACATACATAC
>NW_026318261.1:0-392 GCF_001194135.2 Octopus bimaculoides
ATATATATATATTTATTTATATATATATATTTATTTCTTTATATATATATTTATTTATATATAAATATTTATTTCTTTATATATATATATATTATTTATTACTTTATTTATATATATATGTATTTATTTACATATATATATTTATTTATTTATATATATATTTATTTATTTATATATATATTTATTTATTTATATATATATATTTATTTATGTATATATATATTTATTTATTTATATATATATTTATTTATTGATATATATATTTATTTATTGATATATATATTTATATGTATATATATATATGTATTTATTTTGTCATTTATATATATATTTATTTATTTAATTTTCATTTTTCATTTTATCTAGTTTCAGCTCATGAGCTGTGGCCATGC
>NW_026318262.1:0-1456 GCF_001194135.2 Octopus bimaculoides
GTGTGTGTGTGTGTGTGTGTGTGTGTATGTATGTATGTATGTATGTATGCCTGTAAATATATTATTAAAATCTAATTGCACACACTACTCTGTCAACACACAGACACCGGTGCTGCCTATGTACGTATGTATGTATGTATGTATGTATGTATGTATGTGTGCATGAATATGTGTGTGAGTATATATATATATATGCTACAAACACACGTTATCTGCTTTTATATTCATGTACATATGTTTTTGGCCACACTTACTCTGCCTTTATAACGAGAAGTCAATTTGAAAATGTTAGATAAAATTATATATATAGAAGTAGTATAGATTTTCCTAAATATGCATGGGTTTTGTTATTATCAGTTGAGCTTTTCATACATTATTGTCGTCACTTTCTAATTAGATACATAATAGGAAACTTAATGCAATAATGTTTAAGAGAGACACTGAACAACGGTCACGTGTTTAAATAAGTGAAAGGGAAATGAATATGTACATATGTATATCTAAAAGTATATAAGCGTATACATATATGTAAGCATATAAATTTACATATACATGTATATATACATTCGTATATATATGTATATTCATTTCTACTACGCGCTGGCCCCAAAAGTTTTTGAGCATCACCTTGCCTACTAAGGGTTAGACACGAGCCTTCTTTGGAGGTGGTTAGTTATCATGCTTACTTTGCTTCGACTGGACTTTAGTCTCTGGAACATACTGATGGACCCATGTTTCATCCTGTGTGATAAGTCTATGGAAGAAGTCCTCTTCGTTTGTTTGGCACATTGCCGAAAGTGCCTGGGAACAATTGACTAGTTCTTGCTTCTGAAAAGGTATGAGCAGCCGGCGAATCCATCATGCAGACAACTTCCACATGTGAAAATGCTCGAGAACGATTTTTTACACGGACCTACACTTATCTTCACTTCTTGGGCTAGTTTCCAAATAGTTATGCAGTGATCCGCCAAAATGGCGGCTTCCACTTTATTGATGGTATCGTCATCAAAGGCGATGCCAGTGCTTGACTAAGTCGTATGACGGTGTATCGTCACGATAAACTTCTTTCATCTCATCGATGGCATAAGAACCTGATCACCGATCTGCGTTCACCTGCCTCCATTATAATATCCTAGCCCGCTTCAGCAGCCGTAAAAGACAAACAAATACTGGAGGGAAGCTGTAATTTACAATGTTACATGTAGAGACATGTATAATTATACCTGTACAAGTTCCGTTTCCTGCAATAACCAGAAGAAGGTCAGGAGAAATTTTTAATGAACACCTCTTGTGTGTGTATATAACATAAATATATATGTATATACATATATATAAATATATATATATTATATTATATATACATAGATACATCACTGAGCTGATGTGCATGGTTTATATATACTCACACACGCGCACACACACAAACATATATATATATATATATATATATATATAT
>NW_026318263.1:0-324 GCF_001194135.2 Octopus bimaculoides
TGTCCAGGGGTATAAAGTCTGTATGTAGTTTTCACAACATATTCAGTCTCTACAAAAATGTCAGCACATATCTATATATTCTGATTTCGAATCCTGTCAAGGTTCACTTTACTTCTCACTATTCTGTTGATTATCAGCCCAGTCAAGATGGCATTTTCTTCATCTCCTACTCTTGTATTTGCACACATCTACAAAATGACTTTCTGAAATGAACTTCCATTATGCAGCTGACGAGTGCATTTTCATTGCACATCTTATGTGGTGTTCTCACTATACAAATAAATGAAATTTGTACGAAACGTACGTACTGCTATAACCTAATGA
>NW_026318264.1:0-581 GCF_001194135.2 Octopus bimaculoides
AATATTGAAGAAAAATGAGTTGGTTAGAGATAAAGAAGATTATGTAATATTTGTTGTAATATATTTGAAAACATCATGTCTAATATCTATAAAACTTGTTTCCTTTCTACGCATTGGTGATCTCTCGAAACATCTCTTCTGCCTGTCATTGCATCTATCTCTTCATTGACCACTGTTTATTTATGGCAATGCGCACAAACCCACATACACTGCGGGCGCGCGCAAACAAACACACCAAGCACACTTACACATTCACTAACAACCATATGCACACACTCACTCTCTCTCTCTCTCTCTCTCTATCTCTCTCTCTATCTCTCTCTATATATATATACATACCTATATATATATATATTACATATGCATACTAAACGCTACCTATCTAATAGATAGTATATTATTTATGTTATATAAACTTATCAGTTAAGCAAAAGGGACCGATAGAATGAGTACCAGGCCTAACAAAAGTGAAGTACTGGGACCGATTCAGTGGGCTGAAAATCCTTCAAAGTGACGCCCTAACATAGCTGCAGTTTAAGGATTGAAACAAGTGAAAGATAAAAGATAAAAAGTGATATATA
>NW_026318265.1:0-213 GCF_001194135.2 Octopus bimaculoides
TACCTTTTTCAGTTTCTATCTATCAAATCCTCGCACAATAACAGACGCTATAGTTCGCCAGCGACTATAGTAGAAGACACTCAAATACAATGTCAAGCAGGGGATTGAACCCGGAACCATGTGGCAGGAAAACAAACTTCGAGCCACGCAGCCATCTTCTGGCTATATATATATATGTATATATATGTGTGTGTATATATATATATATATATA
>NW_026318266.1:0-258 GCF_001194135.2 Octopus bimaculoides
GATGATTGGCGATTGATGATTAATGATGAATGATGGTTGATGAATGATGAAAATTGATGCTGATTGATGATTGATGATGATTGGTGATTAACGATTGCTGATGATTGATGATGATTGATGATTGATGGTTGATGATTAACGATTGATGATGGTTGATGATTGATGATGGATGATGGATGATGAATGATGGATGATGTATGGATGATGGATTGATGATGGGTAGATGATGGATTGATGGATTGATGATGGATGGATGAT
>NW_026318267.1:0-223 GCF_001194135.2 Octopus bimaculoides
ATATATAATGAGTGTGTGCATGTGTATGTGTGTAAAACACTCCAATTTGTTACAAATTTGTATATTTGCACAGTTCTTTATTCAAGAATTTGCTGTTTGCTGTCACAGACAAATACACACTGTATAATGTGTGTGTGTGAGTGTAAGTGTGTCTGTCTGTGTTTGTGTGTATGTATATGTGTGTAAATAAGAATGTATAGGTGCTTGTATGTGTGTACTTATG
>NW_026318268.1:0-399 GCF_001194135.2 Octopus bimaculoides
CGCTCAATAAACACTCACAACGCCCAGTCTGAGAATTAAAACCGCGATCCTGTGACCGCGAGTCCGCTGCCCTAACCATGCTGAATATCCCCGAGACCTACGTTAAGGGTACACGTGTCTGTGGAGTGCTCAGCCACTTGCACGTTAATTTCACGAGCAGGCTGACATGCAGAGTTAAGAAATCACAAAAAGTCTATACAAGAAAAATGGCCAGCAATATCACCGAAATATTTGAAGACTAGCTGCAATACAATAAAAAGAAACGATCATTTATACTCTATCAACATGTTGTGCAAAAACACTGTGGATAAATATAAATTTTGGAAAAACCCAAAAGTAAAACCACAACAGATTACTGAGGCTAGACACAGGAAGCATATAATCACACCTCACACATAC
>NW_026318269.1:0-251 GCF_001194135.2 Octopus bimaculoides
CTCTCTCTCTCTCTCTCTCTCTCTCTCTCTCGTACAAAAATACTCAAACACCCACATGCATATTGTGAGACTGAAGATGTAGGAAAATAGAGGAAAAAGAAGAGGAAGGAGAAAAAGAAGAGGAAGGAAAAAAGAAGAGGAAGGAACAAAGAAGAGGAAGGAGAAAAAGAAGAGGAAGGAGAAAATGAAAAGGAAGAAGAAAAGGAGCAGTAGAAGAAGAAGAAGAAGAAGAAGAAGAAGAAGAAGAAGAA
>NW_026318270.1:0-923 GCF_001194135.2 Octopus bimaculoides
ATATATATATATGCAGGCCAGTGTATACTCTTTCTCAGGAGATTCTTATTCTTTTAGAATAGATTAATAATTAAATTGAGGATGATCTACCAGCAAACAAGAAGTTCTAAATTCCATCAGCACGAACGTCTTAAAATCATTTTGGTCTGACACCACATACATGTTCTGCGCCTGCGTAAACACTGTCACGTGTTGTTGACATATATAAGTTTAGTCATTTCGTTATATTCGTTTGTTTTCTAATTGAATATTATCGCAATGACATGTAAACAATATAACGTATCTTATCTCTTCTTATCTCTTCTTGTCTTTTCGACTAGTTTAAAGTGAAATACAGGAGAAAATGCAGGCGCTAAATGAAACTGGCCGAAATAATAATAATAATAATAATAATAATAATAATAATAATAATAATAATAATAATAATAATAATAATAACAACAATAATAATAATAACAATAATAATAATAATAATAATAACAATAATAATATATGCTAAGGTGTGGCTGTGTGGTAGGAAGCTGGCTTCCTACTCACGTAGTTCTGGGTTCAGTCCCACTGCGTGTTAACTTGGGCAGAAGTCTTCTACTAAAGCCTCGGGCCAACCAAAGCCTTGTGAGTTGATTTGGTAGATGGAGATTGAAAGAAGCCTGTTGCATATATATATGTGTGTGTGCGAGTGTGTGTATGTGTGTGAGTGTGTGTGATTGTCCCCTGCCATCGCTTGACAACCAATTCTGGTGTGTTTATGTCACCGAATGGCTAGAAAGAGAGTCGTAATATGTGTTCTAAAGGATATGAATAGTAAATTTGACATTGTTCAAACATTATCTGCATGTTTATAACTTACATGCATATACATTTCTATATCTTAAATTTACAATAAACATACACACACACACATATATATATATGTACGTATA
>NW_026318270.1:1470-1853 GCF_001194135.2 Octopus bimaculoides
TATATATATATATATATATACATATGTGTATATATTTGTGTTTCTATTTGGCCCCCAGACTATCGCTTGACAAACGATGCTGGTGTGCTTATGTCCCCGTAAATTAGCGTTTTGGCATAAGCAACCGATAGAAAACAAAGAATAAGTTCTAGGGACGATTAGTTCGAGTGGTGCTCCAACATGGCTTCAGTTAAATGACTGAAACAAGTAAAAGAGTAAAAGAGTATATATAGAAGGCACTACTCTAGCCTCAGCTGACCAAAGCTATGTGAGTGGATTTGGAAGATGGAAACTGAAAGAAGCGTTCATGTGCTTGGCGCGCGCGCGCGCGTGTATGTATGTGTGTGTGTTTGTGTGTTTGTGTGCGTATGTGTGTGTGTGTT
>NW_026318271.1:0-398 GCF_001194135.2 Octopus bimaculoides
CATATTTTTTCCATCCAAATGATTTTAAAGACTGCAGAATAAATGATAATGAGATTGGGCAATGTCTGTCAAATATGGTGGGTAGGGCATCGTTTCCTATTCAAACTGTTCCAGCCTTTGCAATGTCATCCTTGCTGTATGTGGCTGAGTATTATCCTGATGGAAGAACACCTTTCGTCTTGAAACCAAAGATGGTCGTTTTTCTTCAAGCACAGCAGTCGATGAATGGTTGATTGACCAAATCCAAGCTTCTCTGCTAGTTCCTCATCAATTACGATGAGATTTTGTTCCATCAGGGTTTGCAGAACCTCCTCATTGAGCTCTGCAGATCTTCCAGGACAAGGCTTGTCTTCTTGGCTGTAGTTTCCGACTTGGAATTTCTGGAACCACCATTGACA
>NW_026318272.1:0-1045 GCF_001194135.2 Octopus bimaculoides
AAGTTAATGCAATACGATCATTTCATGCGACTCCATTTATTTAAGCAATGCGAGCATTATATTAAATGTAAAATGCAGAGCAATCCTCAGCTGCACAAAGATATAGAAATTTACTGAAATTTCATTTCAACAGAAAGACATATTGTTGTAACTGCATTTAAACTTTCCAAGTGGAAAGGAAGAATACAAAAAACCATTTTGACTTAGCCAGACTATACAGGCTAGTAATTAATTCCAAGATTAGTAGATATTAATGCAATTCCCTGTTTATCATTCAGTACTGAAGCTTACCAAAAGCTGCTTGTCTGTTCCTTAATTAGTCCCAATAATGAAGCTTGCCAAAAGCTGTTTGTCAGTTCCTTACCACAACCACCATCACTGATGGGAAAAACCTGAAATATGTGATGCAAAGAACTTCATTTATCTGAGAACCAAACTCAGGTGCCTTTCTTGATGATGAAACAGTCAACCACACAACCAAAGCAACAAATGCTTTTAGTAAACTTCATCTCATCTATATATATACACATATATACATATATGTATATATATATATATATATATATATATATATATATATATATATATATATATATATATATATATATATACACACACACAGTAATCCATTGATACTGTGGGTGTTACGTTCCAAAACCCCACCTGATAGGTGAAAATCCGCAAAATGGAAACTACTGTATATTTTTAAAATTATTTTTATAGTTTGTATATAATTTTTTATTATAAATGCAAAACAACACCATAGAGGAATCGATGTAAGCTTAACTAATAAACTATGATCGGTGAACCATGACATGGTGAGGGATGACTGTACATGTATATATATATATATATATATATATATATATATATATATATTGATAGGAAGGACAACAAAAGAAAGAAAGAGACCTCAATATTATGTAAATAGAGGAATTTATCTGTAAAAATATGTTTTATCATGGCTACCAAATAAGTGTCACATATTTTTACAAATATATATATATATATATATAAAGGTGTAGTATATTGTCAACTTAATGTG
>NW_026318273.1:0-564 GCF_001194135.2 Octopus bimaculoides
ATAGATAGATAGATAGATAGATAGATAGATAGATAGGAAAGCCTACAGACATCTTTATACACAGAAGCATACAAACAGGAATATACATATAGTTACATACATTCATACACACACTAACACATACACACACAGTCATGGATATGCGCATGCACAGTCACATTTTCATATATACACGTATATACAGATTACACATCTACATACATGTATGCATGCTTATACACTTACATATAGTCTTACAAACGCATACTCTTACTTTCATACAATCACGCACATGCACACAAATACATGTATACACATACATACATCCAAACATACATACATACGCACATACAAACACTCAAGCATACATACATACGTACACACATATATTCGTTCATGCATACATATGTATATACATACACCCGTACCTACATTCATAGTACATTCATTCGTACATTAATACATACATACATAAATACATACATACATACATAATACGAACATTCATACATTCATTCATACATATATTCACATGTACATACAGTCATTCATACATACATACATACATACATACATACATACATA
>NW_026318274.1:0-618 GCF_001194135.2 Octopus bimaculoides
GAAAGACGGAAGATGGAATATACGAGAATTTATTATTAATCACGACAATTATTATGACTCATCTAGCATCGATCTCTCACGGGTGGGACACTTAACAACAGGTTCAGGAGCATCCGGCGGTGCAGATGTGTCTCATCGGGTGATAAATAGACACAAGTCGTTAAAATAACAGTTTTGCAATGTATCTTCTCATTTCGTAGAAAGAAAAGCAGCAAAACGAAGGAAATATCTTCATTTATATAAGAGATCAAAAATAAAATCACAGATGCAAAAAGAAACGAACACGCAATACAAATATGGTTATATAAACGCCCTCGCGCAAGCTGCATGGCCTGTGTACACTTGCTCATACAAGCATCCGCGGAAATGTAAGAATACGCACACGTGTGGTTTGGTGCACTCACGATCACAAAGCGAGTTAAATAGCTACTTGGTGTTTATAAGAATGGGGAGGTTAAAATTAAACTTAATTTATCCATACTTTATAGAGAAAATAGGAAACAGAGGTAGTGAAAGAAAGAGAGAAGGGGGAGAGGGGGGAGGAGAGAGAGAAAGAAGGAAAGAGAGAAAGAGAAAGTCTTGAGGGAGGGGGAGAGAGAGAGAGAAATGTAATAGAGA
>NW_026318274.1:708-2109 GCF_001194135.2 Octopus bimaculoides
ACACACACACACACACACACACACACACACACACACACACACACACATACACACACACACACACACACACGAACAAACACACACATACAAACACATGCATACATGCAGACAAACACATGCATACAAATAGATAATTTTATATATACAAGCATTGGCTTATATAAAGACTGTATTCTATTAATGATCTTCTCATTGGTTCACAGAATAGACAGGGATTCCTCGGAGCAGAATCGGCATCTCCTGGAAATGATATTGTATGGTTTCGCGTGCTTTACTATGGACCAAGTTATGTTGTACTTAATTTTATCTTCCTTCTGTCGATGCTAGATGTGTCGAAACAATTCTCGTGATTGTTTCACCTCGTATATTCTACCTTTCGTCTTTCATTTACCATACTATATATGTGTGTGTGTGCATGCGTGTGTGTGTGTGTGTGTGTGTGTGTGTGTGTGTGTGTGTGTGTGTGTGTGTGTGTGTGTGTGTGTGTGTGTGTGTGTGTGTGTGGTGAACAAACTGTCGTTTAATTTATGCAAAACTGAAAATAATACTGACATCTCATTTTAACAGATATATTTACCAAAATTACATTAAAAAAATGTCTTTAAATGCTAAAGAGAAATTTATTCAATAAAATCGCCATTGGCTTCAACCGCGACTTCCGGACGACTTCGGAATCTCCTGGACAGTCTCCTGGTTTAAGTTGATGAATGCTGCCATAATCCTTGCTTTCAGCTCCTCTTTGGTGTTACAAGGAGTTTAGTTGATCTTTCCTTCAACTACGCCCCACACATAATAATCAAGGGAGTTGCAGTCTGGGGAGTTAGGTGTCCAGATGCCAGCGATGGTGTGGTCAGAGAAATTGTTTGACAGCCATGATTGGGTTTCCCTGCTTATGTGGCATGGTGCAGAGTCCTGTTGCCAGACACCCTCTTGACCCATGGCAGCACTACTTCCTCCAGGCATTTGATGTAGGCCTCCGTGTTGAGTTTGAGGCTGTATGGAAAGATGAATGACCCTACTATAATATGTAGTTGATAAAATCAAAAACAAACTGCTATGCACGAAATAAAAAATATATAATGACGACAGTTTACCCATCGCATCCTGTATATGTACATATATATTGAGAGGTGGATGTCTGGATGGTTGGATATATATATATATATGTATATATATATGGCTGTGTGGTAAGGACCTTGCTTACCAACCACATGGTTCCGGGTTCATTCCCACTGCGTGGCACCTTGGGCAAGTGTCTTCTACTATAGCCTCGGGCCGACCAAAGCCTTGTGAGTGGATTTGGTAGACGGAAACTGAAAGAAGCCCGTCGTATAGATGTATATATATATGTGTGTATGTGTGTGTGTGTTTATGTTTGTGTGTCTGTGTTTGTCCCCCCCC
>NW_026318274.1:2574-3181 GCF_001194135.2 Octopus bimaculoides
AGAGAGAGAGAGACAGGCAGACAGACAGAAACACAGACAGACGGACAGATAGATAGATAGATAGATAGATAGATAGATAGATAGATAGACAGATAGACAGACAAAGTAGGTGAGATTGAATAAGGAAAGGAGACGAAGGGAGACGAGGAATTCCTACCATCGGGTAGTTGAATATATGAAGTGATTATAATATATATGTTGAGTAAAACATTAAAATGAAAGCGGGTACAAGTGAAAACGAGTGAAAGGAAGAGTGTAGTTGATAGGAATCGAGACGAAATGATAATTTGGTGGCATAATGTAAAAATTAATATTTAGGGAAGGGGTAAGAAGGAAAGAGGGGGAAAGTGTAGATAGGGAGAGGGAGAGGAGGTGGAAGAGAGGAAGGGAGACAGCAATTGGAATAAAGTGGTGGTAAGAGGTGTATTGTCACTGAAAGGGGGAGAACATAAACTGATTATGGAAGACAATAATGAGCCAGAATGACAAAAAGGTTCCTGTAAATTGGATAAAGAAGGGAAATATTCGCACACAGACAGACACGAATCGAAATACACAGACACAAACATGCACACACACACACACACACACACACACACACACACAC
>NW_026318275.1:0-674 GCF_001194135.2 Octopus bimaculoides
TATATATATATATATGTATGTATGTATATATACACACACATATATTCATATATATATGTATGTGCATATATATATACATATATATGCATATATATATATATGTATATATGTATATATATATATATATATATATTTATATGTGTATGTATATAAATACATACATATATATATATATATATATATATACATACAAATAGCCTATGTGATTATGTTAGTAGTTGAGTCTTTATGAGGAGGTGGGGTAGTTTTCAATGACACTCAACAGTTGCTAACTATCGATACCGTCATTAATTAGTAGACTGATTCTTTCATGATTAACTTTGATGTGAACCATACATTAATTAATTTAATTTAGTATACGATGTTATTTCTGTCTCATGTTTACCGTTATCCAAAGAATTCTTCTGCATGGTAAATCGTGAATTAGAAAGAAAAAAGTTATAATTTTATTGTGGTTTTGATAAACATCTTTAAGAAATGTGTAGAGTTAAAATACAGCACTTAATATTGGAGTCACGTAGTGTGATGATCTCTTTAAAGTTAATAAAATTCCGTCGATCACTTTATTTGTATCTCTCTCTCTCCCTCTCTCTATTTTTATCTCCCCCTGGATATATGTATGTATGTGTGTGTGCGTGCGCGTGTATGTGTGTATGGATACTTGTACATACATA
>NW_026318276.1:0-326 GCF_001194135.2 Octopus bimaculoides
TCGAAACGTAAAAGACTTTCTCACTTCCCGAGCGTTAAACTAAAACATCTTTTTGTTGTTTACACACCCGTCTTCGTCTTTTGTTTTACTTTTTTACCCTTTTATTTGTTTCAGTCATTTGACTGCGGCCATGTTGGAGCACCATTTTTAGTCGAGCAAGTAAACCCCAGGACATATTCTTCGTTAGCCTAGTACTTATTCTATCGGTCTCTTTTGCAGAACCGCTAAGTTATGGGGACGTTAACACACCACCATCGGTCGTCAAGTGTTGCTGGAGGGACAAACACAGATACACAAACATATACACACATATATATATATACATA
>NW_026318277.1:0-265 GCF_001194135.2 Octopus bimaculoides
ATATATATGTATGTATGTATGCATGTATGTAAGTATGTATGTATGTATATGCATACGTATATAGCACTGATAGTTTGCCAGTGACACCGAAGTTTTGGCCAGTTAAGCCATCAAAAAGCAGTCCGATGATGGTTTAACTGGCCGAAACGTCGAAGTTACTGTCTATACTATTCTTGAATAATAAATTTGTATTCGACCAGATGTATTGAGTAATCCTTCAATTTAACGTAAAAGTGCTTGCATTATAACGTAAAAGAATATATAT
>NW_026318278.1:0-510 GCF_001194135.2 Octopus bimaculoides
TCCGTGTTAGCGTGCAATAATAGGTAATTCAAGAATAAAGGCAAAAATAAAAACAAAATCAACAAAAGTAATAAGGACGTCCACAGTGACGGTATTAGGTTGACGTTGAGTTTAAGATGGAAAAAAGCGGGGGTAGGACGTTCCGAGCATGGCACCTCGTCAGAAAGAGAAAAGAGGGGAGGTCTAGAGAAAAGGAAAGGAACAGTCCGTGAAAAACAGGTGTGTCGTTATATGGCTAAAGTGACTGGATGTGCTTTTCTCGGACAATTCTTTTCCTTCTCTCCTTACTTTTCCTCTTTTCGACAAAGAGTCCTGCACGAAACGTCACACCCCTCATTCTGCTATCTTAAACTTGAGTGTCAACCCAATATATTCATAATATACATCCTTTTGACTGCAATTTTATTTTTACTTTGCTTTTATTCCATGCACTAGATTACGTTACACCCATATATATCTGGCAATTTTCAATGGCCAGATAACTGAAGAGATGGCAGCGTGGGTTTCCGC
>NW_026318279.1:0-233 GCF_001194135.2 Octopus bimaculoides
TACATATATATGTGTGTGTATATATATATGTATATATATATGTGTATATATAGAGGTTATGAGCGGTAGTGGTGTCGATTAGACTCAGAGGTTTCAGGTAATGCTGAGTAAGTGCTATGGATAGCACACATGGGTTGCTATGCAATGGCCAACCTTAATTACTATTAGATTTTACTCACAAGTTATTGGAATCTTGTATGTATACCATTCTGCCTAAACAATGGATTTACAAA
>NW_026318280.1:0-207 GCF_001194135.2 Octopus bimaculoides
AGAAAAAAAAAAAAAAATGAATGAGAGAAAGAAAGAAAGAGTAAGACACACATGCACATGCAGAAACACAGAGCTAGTAAGTGAGGAACTATGCCAGGCATCTTTCTTCCATCTTTTAGATATTTGTATCAGTCATTAGACTACAGCCATAATGCAGTATCAAAGTTTTTCAACCAAGATAATATTAATATATACATAAATTAAAAT
>NW_026318281.1:0-205 GCF_001194135.2 Octopus bimaculoides
AGGGACCGGTTTCGGATTTAACGAATCTTACCGATTGTCTATTCCTCTTCGTATATATTCAGTATGAGAAATTGGTAATGGGTAATGCATTATTATAAAATATGGTAATTAATCATGCGAACTCATTGCGGTGGGCAACTTTGTATACGATTATAATGATTGCGGTTACATTACGAATCAGGCTGAAGAGGAATAGACAATCGGT
>NW_026318282.1:0-296 GCF_001194135.2 Octopus bimaculoides
ATATGACATATTTTCTATTCTATCTAGCGTTTCTAGATGAGTTTATGAGTTCTAAAATTGCAGAAACAATTGTCAGTAAAGCAGTTCGGCTTAATGGTAAAGCACTTTGAACGGAAATTTAAGGAATGTGAGTTCGAGTTTCATGGCTGGTTGCTAACAGATTTTCCTGTTTTGTAAGGATTTTATCCTATGTATGCTGTTCTATCAGTACTCACGCGCTGAAAAATATATATTTCTACTTCTATCATATGTGTGTGTATATATATATATATATATATATATATATATAATACAAA
>NW_026318283.1:0-344 GCF_001194135.2 Octopus bimaculoides
TGGTGATTTCCTATCAGTTGTCCGTTTCTTCTCTTTATTGAATTTTATGTTGATGCTATGATGCACTCCTGAATTAATTGTTAATTTCTAGGAAGACGGCACATGAAATATGGAATAGATCTCATGGAAGTGGAAGTGGAAGCTGTGGGAATTCTTGAAAATGAATCTGTATAAACTAGTAGAATAGCAGACAGCTTAACATCATGCATTAACATTGTTGTATATGTACAGAAAATTAAGCAAGAGATAATTTTACTAACATAAACAGGTATTTCAACAAAAGAAAATGAATATAAAAAAAAAAAAACCCCAGAAAATAAACAAAAAGCAACGTGAGGGAAGAA
>NW_026318284.1:0-408 GCF_001194135.2 Octopus bimaculoides
GTAGGATTCCTCACCATACAGGTGACAGGCACAGCTGTAAGATGCATTAGGGATCTATAGCAATTGGAAATGCATGACCCAATTGAAATAACAATGTGTGACGTTTGGAGTAAAGGGAAATGAAAGTGTCACCTCTGGAGTTTTCAAATGACCACTATACCGATAAGTAACTGTGCAGAAAGAATTTCCAATCTATAAATGTCTTAGAACAACCAGTCACTCATCTGGGAAGACATTGAAATCAATGTTACCAACTGGGGACTATGTGTATCCCAGTGATAATAAAAAGACTTAAAGGAGGTGTGCAACAAAATATGTTTACTCAACACTTTGCAAGTGAATCAGTGGAGGCAAAGATATGTCTCATTTACTTGACAATTTATGCACCACATTGCAGAAATCACAATG
>NW_026318285.1:0-583 GCF_001194135.2 Octopus bimaculoides
ATATATATATATATACACATATATATACACATATGTATGTATATCAATGTGTATATACACAAATATATGAATATGTAGTACATATATACACCCATAGTTAGAATTGTAATTATATTCGGGCATAAGCCTAGTAGTATGCTGTGTTAAGCACGTCCGCTGTTATTGACAACCTGATGTCAATATCAACAGGGATGCATATGCGACTGTATTTCATTTTATTCCTTGGTGTTGATGGAGTTACATAAATAAATCAAATAAAGAAAATGGAATTCATGCGATTATTTTTGAAATTCACCAGAAATGAAATATTCCTGAAAATAAATCTTAATAGAGCTGGCTGAAATGAAGAGAAGAATGGACAAGGTACTTGTTTAAAAAGTCAACTGAGAATATGCGATCTGCATCTGTGATGCAAGACAATGATTAGCATGTCACCTGCGAGATACAGGTGCAAGATGAGTCGAAACAGTTGTGGTAGGTCTGAATAATCTCGTGAATTTAAGTATCTGTACCTAATCTAATTAAATACATCCATTACATACATCAATACACACACAAACACATATGCATACATATACATACA
>NW_026318286.1:0-243 GCF_001194135.2 Octopus bimaculoides
ATATATATATATATATATATATACATACATACATACATAGAGAGAGAGAAAAAGATAGAGATAGATAGATAGATAGATAGATATAAGTATGTATTATGCATACTAATTATATAATTATATCAGTAACTATAAGTGTGTTTTGTAGGCAAATACATTCATCTATGTGTGTGTGCATATATATAGGCACATACATATATATACATATATAGGTACATATACAATGCATACATACATACATACATA
>NW_026318287.1:0-208 GCF_001194135.2 Octopus bimaculoides
GTCAACATCTTTCACACTATCATAAACATATCACTCTAACGGAATCGTTAAGAGCCCAGGGGGAACATTATTTGTATTATTGTTCTAGATTCTTAACACACTTGTTTCAAATCCTACGGAAGGGAATTTTGTCTCTCATTCTTCCCAGATCGCAAATGCAGGAATCGATTTAATTCACTAACACAATCCGTCAAATATGCAACTTTGT
>NW_026318288.1:0-488 GCF_001194135.2 Octopus bimaculoides
CTATCTGTTTGTCTGTCTGTCAGTTGCTCAGTCTGTCTCTATGTCTTACTGTCTGTCTATCTGTTTGGCAGTCTATGTCCCTGTCTGTCTGTTGGTCTGCTTGTCTATCTGTCAATCAGTCTTTCTGTGTGTCAGTCTGTTAGTCTGTCTGTTTGTTTGTCTTTGTCTGTATGTCCGTCTATCTGTGTATTTGCCTATCTATCTGTCTGTCAGTCAGTCTACCTGTCTATTTATCTCTGTGTTTCTGTCAGCCTGTCTATCTGTCTGTCTATTAGTCAACCAATCAATCTACCAATCTGTCTTCCTGCTACATCAACAATGGCTAAGCATTGGATATTTTCAGAAGAAAGCAAAAACATCATAAATTGTTACTGACTCAACGAATGGAATTTCTGATTCTTCAACACCTTCAGAATCTTCATCACGACTTCTGCCATGCATCACTGAAACACATCAATACAAACAGGCTGTAGTAGCAGTAGTAGTAG